>NW_025728143.1:0-283786 GCF_021461385.2 Schistocerca piceifrons | reverse complement strand
AAATGAAATAGAAAAGGCACAATGCCGACTTAAGTAAAAGAAGACTGACTCTTCATACAGTCTATGTTTTGAACCATTCCTGTGACACTAGTTATAGATTCCGATGCTTCACTTCAGGTTTACTGTATCCCTCTGACCTTCTTATAGACGATGAAACACAGAAATTGCATCGGAATTATTTACAAAAGGCACAATGCCGACTTAAGTACAAGAAGACTGACTCTTCTAAATGTCTATGCTTTGAACCATTCCTGTGACACTAGTTATTGATTCTCGATGCTTCACTTCAGGTTTACTGTTACCCTCTGACCGTCTTATTGACGATAAATCACAAATATTGCATGGAATTAAATACAAAAGGCACAATGCCGACTCTAGTACAAAAAGTCTGGCCCTTCTTACTGTCTATGTTTCGAACCATTCCTGTGACACTAGTTATAGATTCCGATGCTTCACTTCAGGTTTACTGTATCCTCTCTGACCGTCCTTATTGACGATGAAACACAGATATTGCTTCGGAATTATATACAAAAGGCACAATGCCGACTTCAGTACAGGAAAACTGACTCTTCTTACTGTCTATGCTTTGAACCATTCCTGTGACACTAGTTATAGATTCCGATGCTTCACTTCAGGTTTACTGTATCCTTCTGACCTTCTTATTGACGATGAAATACAGAAATTGCATCGAAATTAAATACAAAAGGCACAATGCCGACTTAAGTAAGGAAGACTGACTCTTCATACTGTCTATGTTTTGAACCATTCCTGTGACACTAGTTATAGATTCCGATGCTTCACTTCAGGTTTACTGTATCCCTCTGACCTTCTTATTGACGATGAAACACAGAAATTGCATCGGAATTAAATACAAAAGGCACAATGCCGACTCAAGTACAAGAAGACCGGCTCTTCTTACTGTCTATGTTTTGAACCATTCATGTGACACTAGTTATAGATTCCGCTGCTTCACTTCAGGTTTACTGTATCCATCTGACCTTCTTATAGACGATGAAACACAGAAATTGCATCGGAATTATATACAAAAGGCACAATGCCGACTGAAGTACAAGAATACTGACTCTTCTTACTGTCTATGTTTGAACCCATTGCCTGTGACACTAGTTTATAGATTCCGATGCTTCACGTCAGGTTTACTGTATCCCTCTGACCTTCTCTTTGACGATCGAACACAGAAATTTCATCGTAATTAAATACACAAGGCACAATGCTGACTCAATTACAAGAAGACTGGCTCTTCTTACTGCCTATGTTTTGAACCATTCCTGTGACACTAGTTATAGATTCCGATGCTTCACTTCAGGTTTACTGTATCCCTCTGACCGTCTTCATTGACGACGAATCACAGAAATTGCATCTGAATTAAATACAAAAGGGACAATGCCGACTCAAGTACAAGAAGACTGTCTCTTCTTACTGTCTATGATTTGAACCATTCTGTGACACTAGTTATAGATTCCGATGCTTCACTTCAGTTTTACTGTATCCCTCTGACCTTCTTATAGACGATGAAACACAGAAATTGCATCGGAATTATATACAAAAGGCACAATGCCAACTTAAGTAAAAGAAGACTGACTCTTCATACTGTCTGTGTTTTGAACCATTCTGTGACACTAGTTATAGATTCCGATGCTTCTCTTCCGGTTTACTCTATCCCTCTGACCTTCTTATTGACGATGAAACACAGAAATTGCATCGGAATTAAATACAAAAGGCTCAATGCCCACTCAAGTACAAGAAGTCTGGCTCTTCTTACTGTCTATGTTTTGAACATTCCTGTGACACTAGTTATAGATTCCGATGCTTCACTTCAGGTTTACTGTATCCCTCTGACCTTCTTATAGACGATGAAACACAGAAAATTGCATCGGAATTATATACAAAAGGCACAATGCCGACTTAAGTACAAGACGACTGACTCTTCTTACTGTCTATGCTTTGAACATTTTCCTGTGACGCTAGTTACAGATTCGTGCTTCACTTCAGGTTTACTGTATCCTCTGACCTTCTTATTGACGATGAAACACAGAAATTGCATCTTAATTAATACAAAAGGCACGATGCCAACTTAAGTACAAGAAGACTGACTCATCTTACTGTCTATGATTTGAACCATTTCCTGTGGACACTAGTGATAGATTCAGATTCTTCACTTCAGGTATACTGGATAGAACTGACCTTCTTATTGATGATAATGCACAGAAATTGAATCAGAGTTAAATTCAAAAGGCACAATGCAACTTAAGTATTGGAGGGACTGACACTTCTTACTGTCTATGTTTGAACCATTCCTGTGACATTAGTTATGGATTCCGATGCTTCACTTCAGGGTAACTGTATCCCTCTGACCTCCTTATTGACGATGAAACACAGAAATTGCATCTTAATTAAATACAAAAAGGCACAATGCCGACTTAAGTACAAGAAGACTGACTCTTCTAAATGACTATGTTTTGAACTATTCCTGTGACACTAGTTATAGATTCCGATGCTTCACTTCAGTTTTACTGTATCCCTCTGAACTTCTAATTGACGATGAACACAGGAAATTGCTTCGGAATTATATACAAAAGGCACAATGCCCGACTTAAGTACAAGAAAACTGACTCTTCTTACTGTCTATGTTTTGAAACATTCCTGTGACACTAGTTATAGATTCCGATGCTTCACTTCAAGTTTACTGTATCCCTCTGACCTTCTTATTGACGATGAAATACAGAAATTGCATCGAAATTAAATACAAAAGGCACAATGCCGACTTAAGTAAAAGAAGACTGACTCTTCATACTGTCTATGTTTTGAACCATTCCTGTGACACTAGTTATAGATTCCGATGCTTCACTTCAGGTTTACTGTATCCCTCTGACCTTCTTATTGACGATGAAACACAGAAATTTCATCGGAATTAAATACAAAAGGCACAATGCCGACTCAAGTACAAGAAGACTGGCTCTTCTTACTGTCTATGTTTTGAACCACTCCTGTGACACTAGTTATAGATTCCTGATGCTTCACTTCAGGTTTACTGTATCCCTCTGACCTTCTTATAGACGATGAAACACAGAAATTGCATCGGAATTATATACAAAAGGCACAATGCCGACTTAAGTACAAGAAGACTGACTCTTCTTACTGTCTATGTTTGAACCATTCCTGTGACACTAGTTATAGATTCCGATGCTTCACTTCAGGTTTACTGTATCCCTCTGACTTTCTCTTTGACGATCGAACACAGAAATTTCATCGTAATTAAATAAACAAGGCTCAATGCCGACTCAATTACAAGAAGACTGGCTCTTCTTACTGCCTATGTTTTGAACCATTCCTGTGACACTAGTTATAGATTCCGATGCTTCAATACAGGTTTACTGTATCCCTCTGACCGTCTTATTGACGATGAATCACAGAAATTACATCGGAATTAAATACAAAAGCACAATGCCGACTCAAGTACAAGAAGTCTGGCTCTTCTTACTGTCAACGTTTTGAACCATTCCTATGGCACTAGTTATAGATTTCCGATGCTTCACTTCAGTTTTACTTTATTCCTCTGTCCTTCATATTGACGATGAAACACAGAAATTGCTTCGTAATTATATCCAAAAGCACAATGCCGACTTAAGTACAAGAAAACTTACTCTTCTTACTCTCTATGCTTTGAACCATTCCTGTGACACTAGTTATAGTTTCCGATGCTTCACATCAGGTTTACTGTATCCTTCTGACCTTCTTATAGACGATGAAACACAGAAATTGCATCGGAATTATATACAAAAAGCACAATGCCCGACTTAAGTACAAGAAGACTGACTCTTCTTACTGTCTATGTTGTAAACCATTCCTGTGACACTAGTTATAGATTCCGATGCTTCACTCAGGTTTACTGTATCCTTCTGACCTTCTTATAGACGATGAAACACAGAAATTGCATCTGAATTATATACAAAAAGCACAATGCCAACTTAAGTAAAAGAAGACTGACTCTTCATACTGTCTGTTGTTTTGAAACCATTCCTGTGACACTAGTTTATAGATTCCGATGCTTCACTTCAGGTTAACTGTATCCCTCTTGACCTCCTTATTGACGATGAAAACACAGAATTTAATCTTAATTAAATACAAAAGGCACAATGCCGACTTAAGTACAAGAAGACTGACTCTTCTAAATGTCTATGCTTTGAACCATTCCTGTGACCCTAGTTATAGATTCCGATGCTTCACTTCCAGGTTTACTGTTACCTCTGACCGTCTTATTGACGATAAATCACAGATATTGCATTGGAATTAAAAACAAAAGGCACAATGCCGACTCTAGTACAAAAAGTCTGGCCCTTCTTACTGTCTATGTTCGAACCATTTCTGTGACACTAGTTATAGATTCCGATGCTTCATTTCAGGTTTACTGTATCCCTGTGACCTTCTTATTGACGATGAAACACAGAAATTGCTTCGGAATTATATACAAAAGCCACAATGCCGACTTAAGTACAAGAAAACTGACTCTTCTTACTGTCTATGTTTTGAACCATTCCTGTGACACTAGTTATAGATTTCCGATGCTTCACTTCAGGTTTACTGTATCCTTCTGACCTTCTTATTGACGATGAAATACAGAAATTGCATCGAAATTAAATACAAAAGGCACAATGCCGACTTAAGCAAAGGAAAGACTGACTCTTCATACTGTCTATGTTTTGAACCATTCCTGTGACACAAGTTATAGATACCGATGTTTCACTTCAGGTTTACTGTATCCCTCTGAACCTTCTTGTTGACGATGAAACACAGATATTGCATCGGAAATAAATACAAAAGGCACAATTGCCGACTCAAGTACAAGAAGACTGGCTCTTCTTACTGTCTATGTTTTGAACCATTCCTGTGACACTAGTTATAGATTCCGCTGCTTCACTTCAGGTTTTACTGTATCCCTCTGACCTTCTTATAGACGATGAAACACAGAAATTGCATCGGAATTATATACAAAAGGCACAATGCCGACTTAAGTACAAGAATACTGACTCTTCTACTGTCTATGTTTGAACCATTCCTGTGACACTAGTTATAGATTCCGATGCTTCACTTCAGGTTTACTCCTATCCCTCTGACCTTCGCTTTGACGATCGAACACTAGAAATTTCATCGTAATTAAATACACAAGCCACAAAGCCGACTCAAATACAAGAAGACTGGCTCTTCTTACTGCCTATGTTTTGAACATTCCTGTGACAATAGTTATAGATTCCGATGCTTCACGTCAGGTTTACTGTATCCCTCTGTCCTTCATATTCGCGATGAAAACACAGAAATTGCTTCGTAATTATATCCAAAAGCACAATGCCGACTTGAGTACAAGAAAACTGACTCTTCTTACTCTCTATGTTTTGAACCATTCCTATGACACTAGTAATAGACTCCGATCCTTCACTTCAGGTTTACTGTATCCCTCTGACCTTCATATTGTCGATGAAATACAGAAATCGCATCGAAATTAAATACAAAAGGCACAATGCCGACTTAAGTACAAGAAGACTTACTCTTCTTACCGTCTATGTTGTAAATTCATTCCTGTGACACTAGTTATAGATTCCGATGCTTCACTTCAGGTTTACTGTATCCTCAAACCTTCTTATTGACGATGAAACACAGAAATTGCATCTTAATTAAATACAAAATTCACAATGCCGACTGAAAGTACAAGAAGACTGACTCTTCTTATTGTCTATGCTTTGAACTCATTCCTGTGACACTAGTAATAGATTCTGATGCTTCACTTCAGGTTTACTGTATCCCTCTGACCTTCTCATTGACGATGAATACCGAAAAGGCATCGAAATGAAATAGAAAAGGAACAATGCCGAGAACAATGCCGACTTAAGTAGAGAAGACTGACTCTTCATACTGTCTATGTTTTGAACCATTCCTGTGACACTAGTTATAGATTCCGATGATTCACTTCATGTTTACTGTATCCCTCTGACCGTCTTATTGACGATCAAACACAGAAATTGCATCGGAATTAAATAAAAAAGGCTCAATGCGGACTCAAGTACAAGAAGACTGGCTCTTCTTACTGTCTATGTTTTGAACCAATCCTGTGACACTAGTTATAGATTCCGATGCTTCACTTCAGTTTTACTATATCCCTCTGACCTTCTTATTGACGATGGAAAACAGAAATTGCTTCGTAATTACATACAAAAGGCACAATGCCGACTTAAGTACAAGAAAATATACTCATCTTACTGTCTATGTTTTCAACCATTCCTGTGACACTAGTTATAGATTCCGATGCTTCACTTCAGGTTACTGTATCCATCTGACCTTCTTATTGACGATGAAATACAGAAATTGCATCGAAATGAAAATACAAAAGGCACAATGCCAACTTAAGTAAAAGAAGACTGACTCTCCATACTGTCTGTGTTTTGAACCATTCCTGTGACACTAGTTATAGATTCCGATGATTCTCTTCAGGTTTACTGTATCCCTCTGACCTTCTTATTGACGATGAAACACAGAAATTGCATCGGAATTAAATACAAAAGTTTCAATGCCACTCAAGTACAAGAGGACTGGCTCTTCTTACTGTCTATGTTTTAAACCATTCCTGTGACACTAGTTATAGATTCCGATGCTTCACTTCAGGTTTACTGTATCCCTCTGACCTTCTTATAGACGATGAAACACAGAAATTGCATCGGAATTATATACAAAAGCACAATGCCGACTTAAGTACAAGAAGACTGACTCATCTTACTGTCTATGATTTGAACCATTCCTGTGACACTAGTTATAGATTCAGATGCTTCACTTCAGTATACTGGGTAGAACTGACCTTCTTATTGATGATGAAGCACAGAAATTGCATCAGAGTTAAATCCAAAGGCACAATGCCAACTTAAGTATAGGAGGACTGACACTTCTTACTGTCTATGTTTGAACCATTCCTGTGACATTAGTTATAGATTCCGATGCTTCACTTCAGGTTAACTGTATCCCTCTCACCTCCTTATTGACGATGAAACACAGAAATTGCATCTTAATTAAATACAAAAGGCACAATGCCGACTTAAGTACAAGAAGACTGACTCTTCTAATGTCTATGTTTTGAACCATTCCTGATACACTAGTTACAGATTCCGATGCTTCACTTCAGGTTTACTGTTACCCTCTGACCGTCTTATTGACGATAAATCACAGATATTGCATTGAATTAAATACAAAAGGCACAATGCCGACTCTAGTACAAAAAGTCTGGCCCTTCTTACCGTCTATGTTTCGAACCATTCCTGTGACACTAGTTATAGATTCCGATGCTTCACTTCAGGTGTACTGTATCCTTCTGACCTTCTTATTGACGATGAAATACAGAAATTGCATCGAAATTAAATACAAAAGGCACAATGCCGCCTTAAGTAAAGGAAGACTGACTCTTCATACTGGCTATGCTTTGAACCATTCCTGTGACACTAGTTATAGATTCCGATGCTTCACTTCAGGTTTATTGTATCCCTCTGACCTTCTTATTGACGATGAAACACAGAAATTGCATCGGAATTAAATACAAAAGGCACAATGCGACTCAAGTACTAGAAGACTGGCTCTTCTTACTGTCTATGTTTTGAACCATTCCTGTGACACTAGTTTTAGATTCCGATGCGTTACTTCAGGTTAACTGTATCCCTCTGACCCCCTTATTGACGAGGAAACACAGAAATTGCATCTTAATTAAATACAAAAGGCACAATGACGACTGAAGTACAAGGAGACTGACTCTTCTTATTGTCAATGTTTTGAACCATTCCTGTGACACTAGTAATAGATTCCGATGCTTCACTTCAGGTTTACTGTATCCCTCTGACCTTCTTATTGACGATGAAATACAGAAATTGCATCGAAATGAAATAGAAAAGGCACAATGCCGACTTAAGTAAAAGAAGACTGACTCTTCATACTGTCTATGTTTTGAACCATTCCTGTGACACTAGTTATAGATTCCGATGCTTCACTTCAGGTTTACTGTATCCCTCTGACCTTCTTACTGACGATCAAACACAGAAATTGCATCGGAATTATATAAAAAAGGCTCAATGCCGACTCAAGTACAAGAAGACTGGCTCTCCTTACTGTCTATGTTTTGAACCATTCCTGTGACACTAGTTGTAGATTCCGATGCATCACTTCAGGTTTACTGTATCCCTATGACCTTCTTATAGACGATAAAAACACAGAAATTGCATCGGAATTATATACAAAAGGCACAATGCCGACTTAAGTGCAAGAAGACTGAGTCGTCTTACTGTCTATGCTTTGAACCATTCCTGTGACACTAGTTATAGATTCCGATGCTTCACTTCAGGTTTCCTGTATCCCTCTGACCTTCTTATGACGATAAAACACAGAAATTGCATCTTAATTAAATACAAAAGGCACAATGCCAACTTAAGTACAAGAAGACTGACTCATCTTACTGTCTATGGTTTGAACCATTAGTGTGACACTAATTATAGACTCAGATGCTTCACTTCAGGTATGCTGGATCCGGCTGACCTCCTTATTGATGATGAAGCACAGAAATTGCATCGGTGTTAAATACAAAAGGCACAATGCCAACTTAAGTATAAGAAGACTGACTCTTGTTACTGTCTATGTTTGAACCACTCCTGTGACACTAGTTATAGATTCCGATGCATCACTTCAGTTTTACTGTATCCCTCTGACCTTCTTATTGACGATGAACCACAGATATTGCATCGGAATTAAATACAAAAGGCACAATGCCGACTTAAGTACAAGAAGACTGACTCTTCCTACTGTCTATTACATGAACCATTCATGTGAAACTAGTTTTAGATTCCGATGCCTCACTTCAGGTTAACTGTATCCCTCTGACCTGCTTATTGACGATGAAACACTGAAATTGCATCTTAATTAAATACAAAAGGCACAATGACGACTTAAGTACAAGAAGACTGACTCTTCTTACTGTCTATGTTTTGAACCATTCCTGTGACCCTAGTTATAGATTCCGATGCTTCACTTCACGTTTACTGGATCCCTCTGACCTTCCTATTGACGATCAAACACAGAAAATTCATCGGAATTAAATACAAAAGGCACAATGCCGTCTCAAAAACAAGATGACTGGCTCTTCTTACTGCCTATGATTTGAAGCATTCCTGTGACACTAGTTATAGATTCCGATGCTTCACTTCAGGTTTACTGTATCCCTCTGACCGTCTTATTGACGATGAATCACAGAAATTGCATCAGAATTAAATACAAAAGGCACAATGCCGACTCAAGTACAAGAAGTCTGGCTCTTCTTACTGTCTATGTTTTGGACCATTCCTGTGACACTAGTTATAGATTCCGATGCTTCACTTCAGGTTTACTGTATGCCTCTGACCTTCATATTGTCGATGAAATACAGAAATTGCATCGAAATTAAATACAAAAGGCACAATGCCGATTTAAGTAAAAGAAGACTGACTCTTCATACTGTCTATGTTTTGGGACCATTCCTGTGACACTAGTTATAGATTCCGATGCTTCACTTCAGGTTTACTGTATCCCTCTGACCTTCTTATAGCCGATGAAACACAGAAATTGCATCGGAATTATATACAAAAGGCACAATGCCGACTTAAGTACAAGAAGACTGACTCTTCTTACTGTCTATGTTGTAAACCATTCCTGTGACACTAGTTATAGATTCCGATGCTTCACTTCAGGTTTACCGTATCCCTCTGACCATCTTATTGACGATGAATCACAAAAATTGCATCGGAATTAAATACAAAAGGCACAATGCCGACTCAAGTACAAGAAGTCTGGCTCTTCTTACTGTCAATGTTTTGAACCATTCCTATGGCACTAGTTATAGATTCCGATGCTTCACTTCAGTTTTACTGTATCCCTCTGTCCTTCTTATTGACGATTAAACACAGAAATTGCTTCGTAATTATATCCATAAGCACAATGCCGACTTAAGTACAAGAAAACTGACTCTTCTTACTCTCTATGTTTTGAAACATTCCTGTGACACTAGTTATGGATTCCGATGCTTCACTTCAGGTTTACTGTATCCCTCAGACCTTCTTATTGACGATGAACCACAGAAATTGCATCTTAATTAAATACAAGAGGCACAATGACAACTTAAGTACAAGAAGACTGACTCATCTTACTGTCTATGGTTTGAACCATTCCTGTGACCCTAGTTATAGATTCAGATGCTTCACTTCAGATATACTGGATCCCGCTGACCTTCTTATTGTGATGAAGCACAGAATTTGCATCAGAGTGAAATACAAAAGGCACAATGTCAACTTAAGTATAAGAAGACTGACTCTTCTAACTGTCTATGTTTTGAACCATTCCTGTGACACTAGTGATAGATTCCGATGCTTCACTTCAGTTTTACTGTATCCCTCTGACCTTCCTATTGACGATGAAATACAGAAATTGCATCGAAATGAATTAGAAAAGGCACAATGCCGACTTAAGTAAAAGAAGACTGACTCTTCATACTGTCTATGTTTTGAACCATTCCTGTGACACTAGTTATAGATTCCGATGCTTCACTTCAGGTTTACTGTATCCCTATGACCTTCTTATAGACGATAAAACACAGAAATTGCATCGGAATTATATACAAAAGGCACAATGCCGACTTAAGTGCAAGAAGACTGAGTCGTCTTACTGTCTATGCTTTGAACCATTCCTGTGACACTAGTTATAGATTCCGATGCTTCACTTCAGGTTTACTGTATCCCTCTGACCTTCTTATTGACGATAAAACACAGAAATTGCATCTTAATTAAATACAAAAGGCACAATGCCAACTTAAGTCCAAGAAGACTGACTCATCTTACTGTCTATGGTTTGAACCATTAGTGTGACACTAATTATAGATTCAGATGCTTCACTTCAGGTATACTGGATCCGGCTGACCTCCTTATTGCTGATGAAGCACAGAAATTGCATCGGAGTTAAATACAAAAGGCACAATGCCAACTTAAGTATAAGAAGACTGACTCTTGTTACTGTCTATGTTTTGAACCACTCCTGTGACACTAGTTATAGATTCCGATGCATCACTTCAGTTTTACTGTACCCCTCTCACCTTCTTATTGACGATGAACCACAGATATTACATCGGAATTAATTACAAAAGGAACAATGCCGACTTAAGTACAAGAAGACTGACTCTTCCTACTGTCTATGTTTTGAATCTTTCCTGTGACACTAGTTTTAGATTCCGATGCTTTACTTCAGGTTAACTGTATCACTCTAACCCCCTTATTGACGATGAAACACAGAAATTGCATCTTAATTAAATACAAAAGGCACAATGCCGACTGAAGTACAAGGACACTGACTCTTCTTATTGTCTATGTTTTGAACCAATCCTGTGACACTAGTAATAGATTCCGATGCTTCACTTCAGATTTACTGTATCCCTCTGACCTCCTTATTGACGATGAAATACAGAAATTGCATCGAAATGAATTAGAAAAGGCACAATGCCGACTTAAGTAAAAGAAGACTGACTCTTCATACTGTCTATGCTTTGAACCATTCCTGTGACACTAGTTATAGATTCCGATGCTTCACTTCAGGTTTACTGTATCCCTATGACCTTCTTATAGACGATAAAACACAGAAATTGCATCGGAATTATATACAAAAGGCACAATGCCGACTTAAGTGCAAGAAGACTGAGTCGTCTTACTGTCTATGCTTTGAACCATTCCTGTGACACTAGTTATAGATTCCGATGCTTCACTTCAGGTTTACTGTATCCCTCTGACCTTCTTATTGACGATAAAACACAGAAATTGCATCTTAATTAAATACAAAAGGCACAATGCCAACTTAAGTCCAAGAAGACTGACTGATCTTACTGTCTATGGTTTGAACCATTAGTGTGACACTAATTATAGATTCAGATGCTTCACTTCAGGTATACTGGATCCGGCTGACCTCCTTATTGATGATGAAGCACAGAAATTGCATCGGAGTTAAATACAAAAGGCACAATGCCAACTTAAGTATAAGAAGACTGACTCTTGTTACTGTCTATGTTTTGAACCACTCCTGTGACATTAGTTATAGATTCCGATGCATCACTTCAGTTTTACTGTATCCCTCTCACCTTCTTATTGACGATGAACCACAGATATTGCATCGGAATTAAATACAAAAGGCACAATGCCGACTTAAGTACAAGAACACTGACTCTTCCAACTGTCTATTACATGAACCATTCATGTGAAACTAGTTTTAGATTCCGATGCCTCACTTCAGGTTACCTGTATCCCTCTGACCTGCTTATTGACGATGAAACACTAAAATTGCATCTTAATTAAATAAAAAAAACACAATGACGACTTAAGTACAACAAGACTGACTCTTCTTACTGTCTATGTTTTGAACCATTCCTGTGACCCTAGTTATAGATTCCGATGCTTCACTTCACGTTTACTGGATCCCTCTGACCTTCCTATTGACGATCAAACACAGAAAATTCCTCGGAATTAAATACAAAAGGCACAATGCCGTCTCAAAAACAAGAAGACTGGCTCTTCTTACTGCCTATGATTTGAACCATTCCTGTGACACTAGTTATAGATTCCGATGCTTCACTTCAGGTTTACTGTATCCCTCTGACCGTCTTATTGACGATGAATCACAGAAATTGCATCGGAATTAAATACAAAAGGCACAATGCCGACTCAAGTACAAGAAGTCTGGCTCTTCTTACTGTCAATGTTTTGAACCATTCCTATGGCACTAGTTATAGATTCCGATGCTTCACTTCAGTTTTACTGTATCCCTCTGTCCTTCTTATTGACGATGAAACACAGAAATTGCTACGTAATTATATCCATAAGCACAATGCCGACTTAAGTACAAGAAGACTGACTCTTCTTACTCTCTATGTTTTGAACCATTCCTGTGACACTAGTTATAGATTCCGATGCTTCACTTCAGGTTTACTGTATCCCTCTGACCTTCATATTGTCGATGAAATACAGAAATTGCATCGAAATTAAATACAAAAGGAACAATGCCGATTTAAGTAAAAGAAGACTGACTCTTCATACTGTCTATGTTTTGGACCATTCCTGTGACACTAGTTATAGATTCCGATGCTTCACTTCAGGTTTACTGTATCCCTCTGACCTTCTTATTGACGATGAAACACAGAAATTGCATCGGAATTAAATACAAAAGGCACAATGGCGACTCAAGTACAAGAAGACTGGCTCTTCTTACCGTCTATGTTTTGAACCATTCCTGTGTCACTACTTATAGATTCCGATGCTTCACTTCAGGTTTACTGTATCCCTCTGACCTTCATATAGCCGATGAAACACAGAAATTGCATCGGAATTATATACAAAAGGCACAATGCCGACTTAAGTACAAGAAGACTGACTCTTCTTACTGTCTATGTTGTAAACCATTCCTGTGACACTAGTTATAGATTCCGATGCTTCACTTGAGGTTTACCGTATCCCTCTGACCGTCGTATTGACGATGAATCACAGAAATTGCATCGGAATTAAATACAAAAGGCACAATGCCGACTCAAGTACAAGAAGTCTGGCTCTTCTTACTGCCAATGTTTTGAACCATTCCTATGGCACTAGTTATAGATTCCGATGCTTCACTTCAGTTTTACTGTATCCCTCTGTCCTTCTTATTGACGATGAAACACAGAAATTGCTTCGTAATTATATCCATAAGCACAATGCCGACTTAAGTACAAGAAAACTGACTCTTCTTACTCTCTATGTTTTGAAACATTCCTGTGACACTAGTTATGGATTCCGATGCTTCACTTCAGGTTTACTGTATCCCTCAGACCTACTTATTGACGATGAAACACAGAAATTGCATCTTAATTAAATACAAGAGGCACAATGCCAACTTAAGTACAAGAAGACTGACTCATCTTACTGTCTATGGTTTGAACCATTCCTGTGACACTAGTTATAGATTCAGATGCTTCACTTCAGATATACTGGATCCGGCTGACCTTCTTATTGTGATGAAGCACAGAATTTGCATCAGAGTGAAATACAAAAGGCACAATGTCAACTTAAGTATAAGAAGACTGACTCTTCTAACTGTCTATGTTTTGAACCATTCCTGTGACACTAGTCATAGATTCCGATGCTTCACTTCAGTTTTACTGTATCCCTCTGACCTTCTTATTGACGATGAACCACAGAAATTGCATCGGAATTAATTACAAAAGGAACAATGCCGACTTAAGTACAAGAAGACTGACTCTTCCTACTGTCTATGTTTTGAATCTTTCCTGTGACACTAGTTTTAGATTCCGATGCTTTACTTCAGGTTAACTGTATCACTCTAACCCCCTTATTGACGATGAAACACGGAAATTGCATCTTAATTAAATACAAAAGGCACAATGCCGACTGAAGTACAAGGAGACTGACTCTTCTTATTGTCTATGTTTTGAACCAATAGTGTGACACTAGTATTAGATTCCGATGCTTCACTTCAGGTTTACTGTATCCCTCTGACCTTCTTATTGACGATGAAATACAGAAATTGCATCGTAATGAATTAGAAAAGGCACAATGCCGACTTAAGTAAAAGAAGACTGACTCTTCATACTGTCTATGTTTTGAACCATTCCTGTGACACTAGTTATAGATTCCGATGCTTCACTTCAGGTTTACTGTATCCCTCTGACCTTCTTATTGACGATCAAACACAGAAATTGCATCGGAATTAAATAAAAAAGCCTCAATGCCGACTCAAGTACAAGAAGACTGGCTCTTCTTACTGTCTATGTTTTGAACCATTCCTGTGACACTAGTCATAGATTCCGATGCTTCACTTCAGTTTTACTGTATCCCTCTGACCTTCTTATTGACGCTGAACAACAGAAATTGCATCGGAATTAATTACAAAAGACACAATGCCGACTTAAGTACAAGAAGACTGAGTCGTCTTACTGTCTATGTTTTGAACCATTCCTGTGACACTAGCTACAGATTCCGATGCTTCAGTTCAGGTTTATTGTATCCCTCTGACCTTCTTATTGACGATGAAACACAGAAATTGCATCTTAATTAAATACAAAAGGCACAATGCCGTCTCAAAAACAAGAAGACTGGCTCTTCTTACTGCCTATGTTTTGAACCATTCCTGTGACACTAGTTATAGATTCTGATGCTTCACTTCAAGTTTACTGTATCCCTCTGACCTTCATATTGTCGATGAAATACAGAAATTGCATCGAAATTAAATACAAAAGGCACAATGCCGGTTTAAGTAAAAGAAGACTGACTCTTCACACTGTCTATGTTTTGGACCATTCCTGTGACACTAGTTATAGATTCCGATACTTCACTTCAGGTTTACTGTATCCCTCTGACCTTCTTATTGACGATGAAACACAGAAATTGCATCGGAATTAAATACAAAAGGCACAATAGCGACTCAAGTACAAGAAGACTGGCTCTTCTTACCGTCTATGTTTTGAACCATTCCTGTGACACTACTTATAGATTCCGATGCTTCACTTCAGGTATACCGTATACCTCTGACCGTCTTATTGACGATGAATCACAGAAATTGCATCGGAATTAAATACAAAAGGCACAATGGCGACTCAAGTACAAGAAGACTGGCTCTTCTTACCGTCTATGTTTTGAACCATTCCTGTGACACTAGTCATAGATTCCGATGCTTCACTTCAGGTTTACTGTATCCCTCTGACCCTCTTATTGACGATGAAATACAGAAATTGCATCGAAATGAAATAGAAAAGGCACAATGCCGACTTAAGTAAAAGAAGACTGACTCTTCATACTGTCTATGTTTTGAACCATTCCTGTGACACTAGTTACAGATTCCGATGCTTCACTTCAGGTTTACTGTATCCCTCTGACCCTCTTATTGACGATCAAACACAGAAATTGCATCGGAATTAAATAAAAATGGCTCAATGCCGACTCAAGTACAAGAAGGCTGGCTCTTCTTACTGTGTATGATTTGAACCATTCCTGTGACACTAGTTATAGATTCCGATGTTTCACTTCAGGTTTACTGTATCCCTCTGACCTTCTTGTAGACGATGAAACACAGAAATTGCATCGGAATTATATACAAAAGGCACAATGCCGACTTAAGTACAAGAAGACAGTCGTCTTACTGCCTATGTTTGGAACCATTCCTGTGACACTAGTTATAGATTCCGATGCTTCACCTCAGGTTTACTGTATCCCTCTGACCTTCTTATTGACGATGAAACACAGAAATTGCATCTTAATTAAATACAAAAGGCACAATGCCAACTTAAGTACAAGAAGACTGACTCGTCTTACTGTCTATGGTTTGAACCATTAGTGTGACACTAATTAAAGGTTCAGATGCTTCACTTCAGGTATACTGGATCCGGCTGACCTTCTTATTGTGATGAAGCACAGAAATTGCATCAGAGTGAAATACAAAAGGCACAATGCCAACTGAAGTATAAGAAGACTGACTCTTCTAACTGTCTATGTTTTGAACCATTCCTGTGACACTAGTCATAGATACCGACGCTTCACTTATGTTTTACTGTATCCCTCTGACCTTCTTATTGACGATGAACCACAGAAATTGCATCGGAATTAATTACAAAAGGCACAATGCCGACTTAAGTACAAGAAGACTGACTCTTCCTACTGTCTATGATTTGAACCTTTCCTGTGACACTAGTTTTAGCTTCCGATGCTTTACTTCAGGTTAACTGTATCCCTCTGACCCCCTTATTGACGGTGAAACACAGAAATTGCATCTTAATTAAATACATAAAGCACAATGCCGACAGAAATACAAGGAGACTGACTCTTATTATTGTCTATCCTTTGAACCATTCCTGTGACACTAGTAATAGATTCCGATGCTTCACTTCAGGTTTACTGTATCCCTCTGACCTTCTAATTGACGATAAAATACAGAAATTGCATCCGAATTAAATACAAAAAGCACAATGCCGACTTAAGTACAAGAAGACTGACTCTTCTTCCTGTCTATGCTTTGAACCATTCCTGTGACACTAGTTATAGATTCCGATGCTTCACTTCTGGTTTACTGTATCCCTCTGACCTTCTTACAGACGATGAAACACAGAAATTGCATCGGAATTATATACAAAAGGCACAATGCCGACTTAAGTACAAGAAGACAGTCGTCTTACTGTCTATGTTTTGAACCATTCCTGTGTCAGTAGTTATAGATTATGATGCTTCACTTCAGGTTTACTGTATCCCTCAGACCTTCTTATTGACGATGAAACACAGAAATTGCATCTTAATTAAATACAAGAGGCACAATGCCTACTTAAGTACAAGAAGACTGACTCATCTTACTGTCTATGGGTTGACCCATTCCTGTGACACTAGTTATAGATTCAGATGCTTCACTTCAGATATACTGGATCCGGCTGACCTTTTTATTGTGATGAAGCACAGAAATTGCATCAGAGTGAAATACAAAAGGCACAATGCCAACTTAAGTATAAGAAGACTGACTCTTCTAACTGTCTATGTTTGAACCATTCCTGTGACACTAGTCATAGATTCCGATGCTTCACTTCAGTTTTACTGTATCCCTCTGACGTTCTTATTGACGATGAACCACAGAAATTGCATCGGAATTTATTACAAAAGGCACAATGCCGACTTAAGGACAAGAAGACTGACTCTTCCTACTGTCTATGTTTTGAACTTTTCCTGTGACACTAGTTTTAGATTCCGATGCTTTACTTCAGATTAACTGTATCCCTCTGACCTTCTAATTGACGATGAAATACAGAAATTGCATCCGAATTAAATACAAAAGGCACAATGCCGACTTAAATACAAGAAGACCGACTCTTCTTCCTGTCTATGTTTTGAACCATTCCTGTGACACTAGTTATAGATTCCGATGCTTCACTTTACGTTTACTGTATGCCTCTGACCTTCTTATTGACGATGAAACACAGAAATTGCATCGGAATTAAATACAAAAGGCACAATGTCGAATTAAGTACAAGAAGACTGACCCTTCTTACTGTCTCCGCTTTGAACCGTTCCTGTGACACTAGTAATAGATTCCGATGCTTCACTTCAGGTTAACTGTATCCCTCTGACCTCCTTATTGACGATGAAACACAGAAATTGCATCTTAATTAAATACAAAAGGCACAATGCCGACTTCAGTACAAGAAGACTGACTCTTCTAAATGTCTATGTTTTGAACAATTCCTGTGACACTAGTTATAGATTCCGATGCTTCACTTCAGGTTTACTGTATCCCTCTGACTGTCTTATTGACGATAAATCACAGATATTGCATCGGATTTGAATACAAAAGGCGCAATGCCGACTCAAGTACAAAAAGTCTGGCCCTTCTTACTGTCTATGTTTCGAACCATTCCTGTGACACTAGTTATAGATTCCGATGCTTCACTTCCGGTTTACTGTATCCCTCTGACCTTCTTATTGACGATGAAACACAGGAATTGCTTCGGAATTATATACAAAAGGCACAATGCCGACTTAAGTACAAGAAAACTGACTCTTCTTACTGTCTATGTTTTGAACCATTCCTGTGACACTAGTTATAGATTCCGATGCTTCACTTCAGGTTTACTGTATCCTTCTGACCTTCTTATTGACGATGAAATACAGAAATTGCATCGAAATTAAATACAAAAGGCACAATGCCGACTTAAGTAAAAGAAGACTGACTCTTCATACTGTCTATGTTTTGAACCATTCCTGTGACACTAGTTATAGATTCCGATGCTTCACTTCAGGTTTACTGTATCCCTCTGACCTTCTTAATGACGATGAAACACAGAAATTGCATCGGAATTAAATACAAAAGGCACAATGCCGACTCAAGTACATGAAGACTGGCTCTTCTTACTCTCTATGATTTGAACCATTCCTGTGACACTAGTTATAGATTCCGATGCTTCACTTCAGGTTTACTGTATCCCTCTGACCTTCTTATAGACGATGAAACACAGAAATTGCATCGGAATTATATACAAAAGCCACAATGCCGACTTAAGTACAAGAAGACTGACTCTTCTTACTGTCTATGTTTGAACCATTCCTGTGACACTAGTTATAGATTCCGATGCTTCACTTCAGGTTTACTGTATCCCTCTGACCTTCTCTTTGACGATCTAACACAGAAAATTCATCGTAATTAAATACACAAGGCACAATGCCGACTCAATTACAAGAAGACTGGCTCTTCTTACTGCCTATGATTTGAACCATTCCTGGGACACTAGTTATAGATTCCGATGTTTCACTTCAGGTTTACTGTATAACCCTGACCGTCTTATTGACGATGAAACACAGAAATTGCATCGGAATTAAATACAAAAGGCACAATGCCGACTCAAGTACAAGAAGTCTGGCTCTTCTTACTGTCAATGATTTGAACCATTCCTATGGCACTAGTTATAGATTCCGATGCTTCACTTCAGTTTTACTGTATCACTCTGTCCTTCTTATTGACGATGAAACACAGAAATGGCTTCATAATTTTATCCATAAGCACAATGCCGACTTAAGTACAAGAAAACTGACTCTTCTTACTCTCTATGCTTTGAACCATTCCTGTGACACTAGTTATAGATTCCGATGCTTCACTTCAGTTTTACTGTATCCCTCTGACCTTCTTCTTGACGATGAACCACAGATATTGCACAGGAATTGAATACAAAAGGCACAATGCCGACTTAAGTACAAGAAGACTGACTCCTCCTACTGTCTATTACTTGAACCATTCCTGTGACACTAGTTTTAGATTCCGATGCTTCACTTCAGGTTTACAGTATCCGTCTGACCGTCTTATTGACGATGGAACACAGAAATTGCATCGGAATTAAATACAAAAGGCACAATGCCGAATTAAGTACAAGAAGACTGACTCTTCTTACTGTCTATGTTTTGAACCATTCCTGTGACACTAGTTGTAGATTCCGATGCTTCACGTCAGGTTTACAGTATCCCTCTGACCGTCTTATTGACGATGAAACACAGAAATTGCATCGGAAGTAAATACAAAAGGCACAATGCCGACTCAAGTGCAAGAAGTCTGGCTCTTCTTACTGTCTATGTTTTGAACCATTCCTGTGACACTAGTTATAGATTCCGATGCTTCACTTCAGGTTTACTGTATCCCTCTGACCTTCATATTGTCGATGAAATACAGAAATTGCATCGAAATTAAATACAAAAGGGACAATGCCGATTTAAGTACAAGAAGACTGGCTCTTCTTACCGTCTATGTTTTGAACCATTCCTGTGACACTACTTATAGATTCCGATGCTTCACTTCAGGTTTACTGTATCCCTCTGACCATCCTATAGACGATGAAACACAGAAATTGCATCGGAATTATATACAAAAGGCACAATGCCGACTTAAGTACAAGAAGACTGACTCTTCTTACTGTCTATGTTGTGAACCATTCCAGTGACACTAGTTATAGATTCCGATGCTTCACTTCAGGTTTACTGTATCCCTCAGACCTTCTTATTGACGATGAAACACAGAAATTGCATCTTAATTAAATACAAGAGGCACAATGCCAACTTAAGTACAAGAAGACTGACTCATCTTACTGTCTATGGTTTGAACCATTCCTGTGACACTAGTTATAGATTCAGATTCTTCACTTAAGATATACTGGATCCGGCTGACCTTCTTATTGTGATGAAGCACAGAAATTGCATCAGAGTGAAATACAAAAGGCACAATGCCAACTTAAGTATAAGAAGACTGACTCTTCTAACTGTCTATGTTCTGAACCATTCCTGTGACACTAGTCATAGATTCCGATGCTTCACTTCAGTTTTACTGTATCCCTCTGACCTTCTTATTGACGATGAACCACAGAAATTGCATCGCAATTAATTACAAAAGGCACAATGCCGACTTAAGTACAAGAAGACTGACTCTTCCTACTGTCTATGTTTTGAACTTTTCCTGTGACACTTGTTTTAGATTCCGATGCTTTTCTTCAGGTTAACTGCATCCCTCTGACCCCCTTATTGACGATGAAACACAGAAATTGCATCTTAATTAAATACAAAAGGCACAATGCCGACTGAAGTACAAGGAGACTGACTCTTCTTATTGTCTATGCTTTGAACCATTCCTGTGACACTAGTAATAGATTACGATGCTTCACTTCAGGTTTACTGTATCCCTCTGACCTTCTAATTGACGATGAAATACAGAAATTGCATCCGAATTAAATACAAAAGGCACAATGCCGACTTAAGTACAAGAAGACTGACTCTTCTTCCTGTCTATGTTTTGAACCATTCCTGTGACACTAGTTATAGATTCCGATGCTTCACTTTACGTTTACTGTATCCCTCTGACTTTCTTATTGACGATGAAACACAGAAATATCATCGGAATTAAATACAAAAGGCACAATGCCGAATTAAGTACATGAAGACTGACTCTTCTTACTGTCTCTGCTTTGAACCGTTCCTGTGACACTAGTAATAGATTCCGATGCTTCACTTCAGGTTTACTGTATCCCTCTGACCTTCTTATTGATGATGAAGCACAGAAATTGTATCAGAGTTAAATACAAAAGGCACTATGCCAACTTAAGTATAGGCGGACTGACACTTCTTACTGTCTATGTTTGAACCATTCCTGTGACACTAGTTATAGATTCCGATGCTTCACTTCAGGTTAACTGTATTCCTCTGACCTCCTTATTGACGAAGAAACACAGAAATTGCATCTTAATTAAATACAAAAGGCACAATGCCGACTTCAGTACAAGAAGACTGACTCTTCTAAATGTCTATGTTTTGAACCATTCCTGTGACACCAGTTATAGATTCCGATGCTTCACTTCAGGTTTACTGTATCCCCCTGACCGTCTTATTGACGATAAATCACAGATATTGCATCGGATTTCAATACAAAAGGCACAATGCCGACTCAAGTACAAAAAGTCGGGCCCTTCTTACTGTCTATGTTTCGAACCATTCCTGTGACACTAGTTATAGATTCCGATGCTTCACTTCAGGTTTACTGTATCCCTCTGACCTTCTTATTGACGATGAAACACAGAAATTGCTTCGGAATTATATACAAAAGGCACAATGCCGACTTAAGTACAAGAAAACTGACTCTTCTGACTGTCTATGCTTTGAACCATTCCTGTGACACTAGTTATAGATTCCGATGCTTCACTTCAGGTTTACTGTATCCATCTGACCTTCTTATTGACGATGAAATACAGAAATTGCATCGAAATTAAATACAAAAGGCACAATGCCGACTTAAGTAAAAGAAGACTGACTCTTCATACTGTCTAAGTTTTGAACCATTCCTGTGACACTAGTTATAGATTCCGATGCTTCACTTCAGGTTTACTGTATCCCTCTGACCTTCTTAATGACGATGAAACACAGAAATTGCATCGGAGTTAAATACAAAAGGCACAATGCAGACTCAAGTACAAGAAGACTGGCTCTTCTTACTGTCTATGTTTTGAACCATTCCTGTGACACTATTTATAGATTCCGATGCTTCACTTCAGGTTTACTGTATCCCTCTGACCTTCTTATAGACGATGAAACACAGAAGTTGCATCGGAATTATATACAAAAGCCACAATGCCGACTTAAGTACAAGAAGACTGACTCTTCTTACTGTCTATGT
This sequence comes from Schistocerca piceifrons, assembly GCF_021461385.2. Classification (NCBI taxonomy): domain Eukaryota; kingdom Metazoa; phylum Arthropoda; class Insecta; order Orthoptera; family Acrididae; genus Schistocerca; species Schistocerca piceifrons. The sequence goes on along the minus strand of NW_025728143.1, from coordinate 261,019 downwards.
TTGAACCATTCCTGTGACACTAGTTATAGATTCCGATGCTTCACTTCAGGTTTACTGTATCCCTAAGACCTTCTTATTGACGATGAAACACAGAAATTGCATCTTAATTAAATACAAGAGGCACAATGCCAACTTAAGTACAAGAAGACAGACTCATCTTACTGTCTATGGTTTGAACCATTCCTGTGACACTAGTTATAGATTCAGATGCTTCACTTCAGATATACTGGATCCGGCTGACCTTCTTATTGTGATGAAGCACAGAAATTGCATCAGAGTGAAATACAAAAGGCACAATGTCAACTTAAGTATAAGAAGACTGACTCTTCTAACTGTCTATGTTTTGAACCATTCCTGTGACACTAGTCATAGATTCCGACGCTTCACTTCAGTTTTACTGTATCCCTCTGACCTTCTTATTGACGATGAACCACAGAAATTGCATCGCAATGAATTACAAAAGGCACAATGCCGACTCAAGTACAAGAAGACTGACTCTTCCTACTGTCTATGTTTTGAACCTTTCCTGTGACACTAGTTTTAGATTCCGATGCTTTACTTCAGGTTAACTGTATCCCTCTGACCCCCTTATTGACGATGAAACACAGAAATTGCATCTTAATTAAATACAAAAGGCACAATGCCGACTGAAGTACAAGGAGACTGACTCTTCTTATTGTCTATGCTTTGAACCATTCCTGTGACACTAGTAATAGATTCCGATGCTTCGCTTCAGGTTTACTGTATCCCTCTGACCTTCTAATTGACGATGAAATACAGAAATTGCATCCGAATTAAATACAAAAGGCACAATGCCGACTTAAGTACAAGAAGACTGACTCTTCTTCCTGTCTATGTTTTGAACCATTCCTGTGACACTAGTTATAGATTCCGATGCTTCACTTTACGTTTACTGTATCCCTCTGACTTTCTTATTGACGATGAAACACAGAAATTGCATCGGAATTAAATACAAAAGGCACAATGCCAACTTAAGTATAGGCGGACTGACACTTCTTACTGTCTATGTTTGAACCATTCCTCTGACATTAGTTATAGATTCCGATGCTTCACTTCGGGTTAACTGTATTCCTCTGACCTCCTTATTGACGATGAAACACAGAAATTGCATCTTAATTAAATACAAAAGGCACAATGCCGACTTCAGTACAAGAAGACTGTCTCTTCTAAATGTCTATGTTTTGAACCACTCCTGTGACACCAGTTATAGATTCCGATGCTTCACTTCAGGTTTACTGTATCCCTCTGACCGTCTTATTGACGATAAATCACAGATATTGCATCGGATTTAAATACAAAAGGCACAATGCCGACTCAAGTACAAAAAGTCGGGCCCTTCTTACTGTCTATGTTTCGAACCATTCCTGTGACACTAGTTATAGATTCCGAGGCTTCACTTCAGGTTTACTGTATCCCTCTGACCTTCTCTTTGACGATCGAACACAGAAATTTCATCGTAATTAAATACACAAGGCACAATGCCGACTCAATTACAAGAAGACTGGCTCTTCTTACTGCCTATGATTTGAACCATTCCTGTGACACTAGTTATAGATTCCGATGTTTCACTTCAGGTTTACTGTATCCCTCTGACCGTCTTATTGACGATGAAAAACAGAAATTGCATCGGAATTAAATACAAAAGGCACAATGCCGACTCAAGTACAAGAAGTCTGGCTCTTCTTACTGTCAATGATTTGAACCATTCCTATGGCACTAGTTATAGATTCCGATGCTTCACTTCAGTTTTATTGTATCCCTCTGTCCTTCTTATTTACGATGAAACACAGAAATGGCTTCATAATTCTATCCATAAGCACAATGCCGACTTAAGTACAAGAAAACTGACTCTTCTTACTCTCTATGTTTTGAACCATTCCTGTGACACTAGTTATAGATTCCGATGCTTCACTTCAGGTTTACTGTATCCCTCTGACCTTCACATATTCGATGAAATACAGAAATTGCATCGAAATTATATACAAAAGCACAATGCCGATTTAAGTAAAAGAAGACTGACTCTTCATACTGTCTATGTTTTGGACCATTCCTGTGACACTAGTTATAGATTCCGATGCTTCACTTCAGGTTTACTGTATCCCTCTGACCTTCTTATTGACGATGAAACACAGAAATTGCTTTGGAATTAAATACAAAAGGCTCAATGGCGACTCAAGTACAAGAAGACTGGATCTTCTTACCGTCTATGTTTTGAACCAGTCCTGTGACACTACTTATAGATTCCGATGCTTCACTTCAGGTTTACTGTATCCCTCTAACCTTCTTATAGACGATGAAACACAGAAATTGCATCGGAATTATATACAAAAGGCACAATGCCGACTTAAGTACAAGAAGACTGACTCTTCTTACTGTCTATGTTGTAAACCATTCCTGTGACACTAGTTATAGATTCTGATGCTTCACTTCAGGTTTACTGTATCCCTCACACCTTCTTATTGATGATGAAACACAGAAATTGCATCTTAATTAAATACAAGAGGCACAATGCCAACTTAAGTACAAGAAGACTGACTCATGTTACTGTCTATGGTTTGAACCATTCCCGTGACACTAGTTATGGATTCAGATGCTTCACTTCAGATATACTGGATCCGGCTGACCTTCTTATTGTGATGAAGCACAGAATTTGCATCAGAGTGAAATACAAAAGGCACAATGCCAACTTAAGTTTAAGAAGACTGCGTCTTCTAACTGTCTATGCTTTGAACCATTCCTGTGACACTAGTCATAGATTCCGATGCTTCACTTCAGTTTTACTGTATCCCTCTGACCATCTTATTGACGATGAACCACAGAAATTGCATCGGAATTAATTACAAAAGGAACAATGCCGACTTAAGTACAAGAAGAGTGACTCTTCCTTCTGTCTATGTTTGAATCTTTCCTGTGACACTAGTTTTAGATTCCGATGCTTTACTTCAGGTTAACTGTATCCCTCTGACCCCTTATTGACGATGAACCACAGATATTGCATCGGAATGAAATACAAAAGGCACAATGCCGACTTAAGTACAAGAAGTCTGGCTCTTCTTACTGTCTATGTTTTGAACCATTCCTGTGACACTACTTATAGATTCCGATGCTTCACTTCAGGTTTACTGTACCCCTCTGACCTTCATATTGTCGATGAAATACAGAAATTGCATCGAAATTAAATACAAAAGGGACAATGCCGATTTAAGTACAAGAAGACTGGCTCTTCTTACCGTCTATGTTTTGAACCATTCCTGTGACACTACATATAGATTCCGATGCTTCACTTCAGGTTTAGTGTATCCCTCTGCCCATCTTATAGACGATGAAACACAGAAATTGCATCGGAATTATATACAAAAGGCACAATGCCGACTTAAGTACAAGAAGACTGACTCTTCTTACTGTCTATTTTGTGAACCATTCCTGTGACACTAGTTATAGATTCCGATGCTTCACTTCAGGTTTACTGTATCCCTCAGACCTTCTTATTGACGATGAAACACAGAAATTGCATCTTAATTAAATACAAGAGGCACAATGCCAACTTAAGTTTAAGAAGACTGACTCAGCTTACTGTCTATGGTTTGAACCATTCCTGTGACACTAGTTATAGATTCAGATGCTTCACTTCAGATATACTGAATCCGGCAGACCATCTTATTGTGATGAAGCACAGAAATTGCATCAGAGTGAAATACAAAATGCACAATGCCAACTTAAGTATAAGAAGACTGACTCTTCTAACTGTCTATGTTTTGAACCATTCCTGTGACACTAGTCATAGATTCCGATGCTTCAGTTCAGTTTTACTGTATCCCTCTGACCTTCTTATTGACGATGAACCACAGAAATTGCATCGGAATTAATTACAAAAGGCACAATGCCGACTTAAGTACAAGAAGACTGACTCTTCCTACTGTCTATGTATTGAACCTTTCTTGTTACACTAGTTTTAGAATCCGATGCTTTACTTCAGGTTAACTGTATCCCTCTGACCCCCTTATTGACCATGAAACACAGAAACTGCATCTTAATTAAAAACAAAAGGCACAATGCCGACTGAAGTACAAGGAGACTGACACTTCTTATTGTCTATGCTTTGAACCATTCCTGTGACACTAGTCATAGATTCCGATGCTTCACTTCAGTTTTACTGTATCCCTCTGACCTTCTTATTGACGATGAACCACAGAAATTGCATCGGAATTAAATACAAAAGGCACATTGCCGAATTAAGTACAAGAAGACTGACTCTTATTACTGTCTCTGTTTTGAACCGCTCCTGTGACACTAGTAATAGATTCCGATGCTTCACTTCAGGTTTCCTGTATCCCTCTGACCTTCTTATTGATGTTGAAGCACAGAAATTGCATCAGAGTTAAATACAAAAGGCACAATGCCAACTTAAGTATAGGAGGACTGACACTTCTTACTGTCTATGTTTGAACCATTCCTGTGACATTAGTTATAGATTTCGATGCTTCACTTGAGGTTAACTGTATCCCTCTGATCTCCTTATTGACGATGAAACACAGAAATTGCATCTTAATTAAATACAAAAGGCACAATGCCGACTTAAGTACAAGGAGACTGACTCAACTAAATGTCTATGTTTGAACCATTCCTGCGACACTAGTTATAGATTCCGATGCTTCACATCAGGTTTACTGTATCCCTCTGACCGTCTTATTGACGATAAATCACATATATTGCAACGGAATTAAATACAAAAGGCACAATGCCGACTCAAGTACAAAAAGTCTGGCCCTTCTTACTGTGTATGTTTCGAACCATTCCTGTGACACTAGTTATAGATTCCGATGCTTCACTTCAGGTTTACTGTATCCCTCTGACCTTCTTATTGACGATGAAACACAGAAATTGCTTCGGAATTATATACAAAAGGCACAATGCCGACTTAAGTACAAGAAAACTGACTCTTCTTACTGTCTATGTTTTGAACCATTCCTGTGACACTAGTTATAGATTCCGATGCTTCACTTCAGGTTTACTGTATCCTTCTGATCTTCTTATTGACGATGAAATACAGAAATTGCATCGAAATTAAATACAAAAGGCACAATGCCGACTTAAGTAAAAGAAGACTGACTTTTCAAACTGTCTATGTTTTGAACCATTCCTGTGACACTAGTTATAGATTCTGATGCTTCACTTCAGGTTTACTGTATCCTTCTGACCTTCTTATTGACGATGAAACACAGAAATTGCATCGGAATTAAATACAAAAGGCACAATGCCGACTCAAGTACAAGAAGACTGGCTCTTCTTACTGTCTATGTTTTGAACCATTCCTGTGACACTAGTTATAGATTCCGATGCTTCACTTCAGGTTTACTGTATCCCTCTGACCTTCTTTTAGACGATGAAACACAGAAATTGCATCGGAATTATATACAAAAGGCACAATGCCGACTTAAGTACAAGAAGACTGACTCTTCTAGCTGTCTATGCTTTGAACCATTCCTGTGACACTAGTTATAGATTCCGATGTTTCACTTCAGGTTTACTGTATCCCTCTGACGTTCTCTTTGACGATCGAACACAGAAATTTCATCGTAATTAAATACGCAAGGCACAATGCCGACTCAATTACAAGAAGACTGGCTCTTCTTACTGCCTATGCTTTGAACCATTCCTGTGACACTAGTTATGGATTCCGATGCTTCACTTCAGGTTTACTGTATCCCTCTGACCGTCTTATTTACGATGAATCACAGAAATTTCATCGGAATTAAATACAAAAGGCACAATGCCGACTCAAGTACAAGAAGTACGGCTCTTCTTACTGTCAATGTTTTGAACCATTCCTATGGCACTAGTTATAGATTCCGATGCTTCACTTCAGTTTTACTGTATCCCTCTGTCCTTCTTATTGACGATGAAACACAGAAATTGCTTCGTAATAATATCCATAAGCACAATGCCGACTTAAGTACAAGAAAACTGACTCTTCTTCCTCTCTATGTTTTGAACCATTCCTGTGACACTAGTTATAGATTCCGATGCTTCACTTCAGGTTTACTGTATCCCTCTGACCTTCATATTGTCGATGAAATACAGAAATTGCATCGAAATTAAATACAAAAGGCACAATGCCGATTAAAGTAAAAGAAGACTGACTCATCTTACTGTCTATGTTTTGGACCATTCCTGTGACACTAGTTATAGATTCCGATGCTTCACTTCAGGTTTACTGTATCCCTCTGACCTTCTTATTGTCGATGAAACACAGAAATTGCATCGGAATTAAATACAAAAGGCACAATGGCGACTCAAGTACAAGACGACTGGCTCTTCTTACCGTCTATGTTTTGAACCATTCCTGTGACACTACTTATAGATTCCGATGCTTCACTTCCGGTTTACTGTATCCCTCTGACCTTCTTATAGACGATTAAACACAGAAATTGCATCGGAATTAAATACAAAAGGCACAATGCCGACTTAAGTAAAAGAAGACTGACTCTTAATACTGTCTATGTTTTGAACCATTCCTGTGACACTAGTTATAGATTCCGATGCATCACTTCAGGTTTACTGTATCCCTCTGACCTTCTTATTGACGATCAAACACAGAAATTGCATCGGAATTAAATAAAAAAGGCTCATTGCCGACTCAAGTACAAGAAGACTGGCTCTTCTTACTGTCTATGTTTTGAACTATTCCTGTGACACTAGTTATAGATTCCGATGCTTCACTTCAGATTTACTGTATCCCTCCGACCTTCTTATAGGCGATGAAACACAGTAATTGCATCGGATTTATATACAAAATGCACAATGCCGACTTACGTACAAGAAGACTGAGTCGTCTTACTGTCTATGTTTTGAACCATTCCTGTGACACTAGTTACAGATTCCGATGCTTCACTTCAGGTTTACTGTATCCCACTGACCTTCTTATTGACGATGAAACACAGAAATTGCATCTTAATTAAATACAAAAGGCACAATGCCAACTTAAGTACAAGAAGACTGACTCATCTTACTGTCTATGGTTTGAACCATTAGTGTGACACTAATTATAGATTCAGATGGTTCATTTCAGGTATACTGGATCCGGCTGACCTCCCTATTGATGATGAAGCACAGAAATTGCGTCAGAGTGAAATACAAAAGGCACAATGCCAACTTAAGTAAAAGAAGACTGACTCTTGTTACTGTCTATATTTGAACCATTCCTGTGACACTAGTTATAGATTCCGATGCATCACTTCAGTTTTACTGTATCCCTCTGACCTTCTTATTGACGATGAACCACAGATATTGCATCGGAATTAAATACAAAAGGCACAATGCCGACTTAAGTACAAGAAGACTGACTCTTCCTACTGTCTATTACATGAACCATTCTGTGACACTAGTTTTAGATTCCGATGCCTCACTTCAGGTTAACTGTATCCCTCTGACCTCCTTATTGACGATGAATCACTGAAATTGAATCTTAATTGAATACAAAGGCACAATGACTACTTAAGTACAAGAAGACTGACTCTTCTTACTCTCTATTTTTTGAACCATTCCTGTGGCCCTAGTTATAGATTCCGATGCTTCACTTCACGTTTACTGAATCCCTCTGACCTTCCTATTGACGATCAAACACAGAAAATTCATCGGAATTAAATACAAAAGGCACAATGCCGTCTCAAAAACAAGAAGACTGGCTCTTCCTACTGCCTATGTTTTGAACCATTCCTGTGACACTAGTTATAGATTCCGATGCTTCACTTCAGGTTTACAGTATCCCTCTGACCGTCTTATTGACGATGAAACACAGAAATAGCATCGGAATTAAATACAAAAGGCACAATGCCGAATTAAGTACAAGAATACTGACTCTTCTTACAGTCTATGTTTTGAACCATTCCTGTGACACTAGCTATAGATTCCGATGCTTCACTTCAGTTTTACTGTATCCCTCTGACCTTCTCATTGTCGATGAACCACAATAAATTTCATCGGAATAAATACAAAAGGCACAATGCCGACTTAAGTACGAGAAGACTGACTCTTCCTACTGTCTATGTTTTGAACCATTCATGTGACACTAGTTGTAGATTCCGATGCTTCACTTCAGGTTTACAGTATCCCTCTGACCGTCGTATTGACGATGAAACACAGAAATTGCATCGGAAGTAAATACAAAAGGCACAATGCCGACTCAAGTACAAGAAGTCTGGCTCTTCTTACTGTCTATGTTTTGAACCATTCCTGTGACACTAGTTATCGATTCCGATGCTTCACTTCAGTTTTACTATATCCCTCTGACCTTCTTATTGACGATGAAACACAGAAATTGCTTCGTAATTACATACAAAAGGCAAAATGCCGACTTAAGTACAAGAAAATATACTCATCTTACTGTCTATGTTTTGAACCATTCCTGTGACACTAGTTATAGATTCCGATGCTTCACTTCAGGTTTACTGTATCCCTCTGACCTTCTTATTGACGATGAAATACAGAAATTGCATCGAAATTAAATACAAAAGGCACAATGTCAACTTAAGTAAAAGAAGACTGACTCTTCATACTGTCTATGTTTTGAACCATTCCTGTGACACTAGTTATAGATTCCGATGCTTCTATTCAGGTTTACTGTATCCCTCTGACCCTCTTATTGACGATAAAACACAGAAATTGCATCGGAATTAAATACAAAAGACTCAATGCCCACTCATGTACAAGAAGACTGGCTCTTCTTACTGTCTATGTTTTGAACCATTCCTGTGACACTAGTTATAAATTCCGATGCTTCACTTCAGGTTTACTGTATCCCTCTGATCTTCTTATAGACGATGAAACACAGAAATTGCACCGGAATTATATACAAAAGGCACAATGCCGACTTAAGTACGAGAAGACTGACTCTTCTTACTGTCTATGTTTTGAACCTTTCCAGTGACACTAGTTACTGATTCCGATACTTCACTTCAGGTTTACTGTATCCCTCTGACCTTCTTATTGACGATGAAACACAGAAATTACATCTTAATTAAATACAAAAGGCACGATGCCAACTTAAGTACAAGAAGACTGACTCATCTTACTGTCTATGATTTGAACCATTCCTGTGACACTAGTTACAGATTCAGATGCTTCACTTCAGGTATACTGGATCCAACTGACCTTCTTATTGATGATGAAGCACAGAAATTGCATCAGAGTTAAATACAAAAGGCACAATGCCAACTTAAGTATAGGAGGACTGACACTTATTACTGTCTATGTTTGAACCATTCCTGTGCCATTAGTTATAGATTCCGATGCTTCACTTCAGGTTAACTGTATCCCTCTGACCTCCTTATTGACAATGAAACACAGAAATTGCATCTTAATTAAATACCAAAGGCACAATGCCGACTTAAGTACAAGAAGACTTACTCTTCTAAAAGTCTATGTTTTGAACCATTAGTGTGAGACTAGTTACAGATTCCGATGCTTCACGTCAGGTTTACTGTATCCCTCTGACCGTCGTATTGACGATGAATCACAGATATTGCATCGGACTTAAATTCAAAAGGCACAATGCCGACTCAAGTACAAAAAGTCTGGTCCTTCTAACTGTCCATGTTTCGTACCATTCCTGTGACACTAGTTATAGATTCCGATGCTTCACTTCAGTTTTACTGTATCCCTCTGAACATCTAATTGACGATGAAACACAGAAATTGCTTCGGAATTATATACAAAAGGCACAATGCCGACTTAAGTACAAGAAAACTGACTCTCCTTACTGTCTATGTTTTGAACCATTCCTGTGACACTAGTTATAGATTCCGATGCTTCACTTCAGGTTTACTGTATCCCTCTGACCTTCTTATAGACGATGAAACACAGAAATTGCATCGCAATTATATACAAAAGGCACAATGCCGACTTAAGTACAAGAAGACTGACTCTTCTTACTGTCTATGTTTGAACCATTCCTGTGACGCTAGTTATAGATTCCGATGCTTCACTTGAGGTTTACTGTATCCCTCAGACCATCTTATTGACGATGAAACACAGAAATTGCATCTTAATTAAATACAAGAGGCATAATGTCAACTTAAGTACAAGAAGACTGACTCATCTTACTGTCTATGGTTTGAACCATTCCTGTGACACTAGTTATAGATTCAGATGCTTCACTTCAGATATACTGGATCCATCTGACCGTCTTATTCTGATGAAGCACAGAATTTACATCAGAATGAAATACAAAAGGCACAATGCCAACTTAAGTGTAAGAAGACGGACTCTTCTAACTGTCTAAGTTTTGAACCATTCCTGTGACACTAGTCATAGATTCCGATGCTTCACTTCAGTTTTACTGCATCCCTCTGACCTTCTTATTGACGACGAACCTCAGAAATTACATCGGAATTAATTACAAAATGAACAATGCCGACTTAAGTACCAGAAGACTGACTTTTCCTACTGTCTATGTTTTGAATCTTCCCTGTGACACTAGTTTTAGATTCCGATGCTTCACTTCAGGTTTACTGTATCCCTCTGACCTTCTTATTGACGATGAAACACAGAAATTGCATCGGAATTAAATAAAAAAGGCTCAATGCCGACTCAAGTACAAGAAGACTGGCTCTTCTTACTGTGTATGCTTTGAACCATTCCTGTGACACTAGTTATGGATTCCGATGCTTCACTTCAGGTTTACTGTATCCCTCTGACCTTCTTATTGTCGATGAAACACAGAAATTGCATCGGAATTAAATACAAAAGGCACAATGGCGACTCAAGTACAAGACGACTGGCTCTTCTTACCGTCTATGCTTTGAACCATTCCTGTGACACTACTTATAGATTCCGATGCTTCACTTCAGGTTTACTGTATCCCTCTGACCTTCTTATAGACGATTAAACACAGAAATTGCATCGGAATTAAATACAAAAGGCACAATGCCGACTTAAGTAAAAGAAGACTGACTCTTCATACTGTCTATGTTTTGATCCATTCCTGTGACACTAGTTATAGATTCCGATGCATCACTTCAGGTTTACTGTATCCCTCTGACCTTCTTATTGACGATCAGACACAGAAATTGCATCGGAATTAAATAAAAAAGGCTCATTGCCGACTCAAGTACAAGAAAACTGTCTCTTCTTACTGTCTATGTTTTGAACTATTCCTGTGACACTAGTTATAGATTCCGATGCTTCACTTCAGATTTACTGTATCCCTCCGACCTTCTTATAGACGATGAAACACAGAAATTGCATCGGATTTATATACAAAATGCACAATGCCGACTTAAGTACAAGAAGACTGAGTCGTCTTACTGTCTATGTTTTGAACCATTCCTGTGACACTAGTTACAGATTCCGATGCTTCACTTCAGGTTTACTGTATCCCTCTGACCTTCTTATTGACGATGAAACACAGAAATTGCATCTTAATTAAACACAAAAGGCACAATGCCAACTTAAGTACAAGAAGACTGACTCATCTTACTGTCTATTGTTTGAACCATTAGTGTGACACTAATTATAGATTCAGATGGTTCATTTCAGGTATACTGGATCCGGCTGACCTCCCTATTGATGATGAAGCACAGAAATTGCGTCAGAGTGAAATACAAAAGGCACAATGCCAACTTAAGTATAAGAAGACTGACTCTTGTTACTGTCTATGTTTTGAACCATTCCTGTGACACTAGTTATAGATTCCGATGCATCTCTTCAGTTTTAGTGTATCCCTCTTACCTTCTTATTGACGATGAACCACAGATATTGCATCGGAATTAAATACAAAAGGCACAATGCCGACTTAAGTACAAGAAGACTGACTCTTCCTACTGTCTATGACATGAACCATTCTGTGACACTAGTTTTAGATTCCGATGCCTCACTTCAGGTTAACTGTATCCCTCTGACCTCCTTATTGACGATGAATCACTGAAATTGCATCTTAATTGAATACAAAAGGCACAATGACGACTTAAGTACAAGAAGACTGACCCTTCTTACTCTCTATTTTTTGAACCATTCCTGTGGCCCTAGTTATAGATTCCGATGCTTCACTTCACGTTTACTGAATCCCTCTGACCTTCCTATTGACGATCAAACACAGAAAATTCATCGGAATTAAATACAAAAGGCACAATGCCGTCTCAAAAACAAGAAGACTGGCTCTTCCTACTGCCTATGTTTTGAACCAATCCTGTGACACTAGTTATAGATTCCGATGCTTCACTTCAGGTTTACAGTATCCCTCTGACCGTCTTATTGACGATGAAACACAGAAATTGCATCGGAATTAAATACAAAAGGCACAATGCCGAATTAAGTACAAGAAGACTGACTCTTCTTACTGTCTATGTTTTGAACCATTCCTGTGACACTAGCTATAGATTCCGATGCTTCACTTCAGTTTTACTGTATCCCTCTGACCTCCTCATTGTCGATGAACCACATTAAATTTCATCGGAATAAATACAAAAGGCACAATGCCGACTTAAGTACGAGAAGACTGACTCTTCCTACTCTCTATGTTTTGAACCATTCATGTGACACTAGTTGTAGATTCCGATGCTTCACTTCAGGTTTACAGTATCCCTCTGACCGTCTTATTGACGATGAAACACAGAAATTGCATCGGAAGTAAATACAAAAGGCACAATGCCGACTCAAGTACAAGAAGTCTGGCTCTTCTTACTGTCTATGTTTTGAACCATTCCTGTGACACTTGTTATAGATTCCGATGCTTCACTTCAGTTTTACTATATCCCTCTGACCTTCTTATTGACGATGAAACACAGAAATTGCTTCGTAATTACATACAAAAGGCAAAATGCCGACTTAAGTGCAAGAAAATATAGTCATCTTACTGTCTATGTTTTGAACCATTCCTGTGACACTAGTTATAGATTCCGATGCTTCACTTCAGTTTTACTGTATCCCTCTGACCTTCTTATTGACGATGAAATACAGAAATTGCATCGAAATTAAATACAAAAGGCACATTGCCAACTTAAGTAAAAGAAGACAGACTCTTCATACTGTCTATGTTTTGAACCATTCCTGTGACACTAGTTATAGATTCCGATGCTTCTATTCAGGTTTACTGTATCCCTCTGACCCTCTTATTGACGATAAAACACAGAAATTGCATCGGAATTAAATACAAAAGACTCAATGCCCACTCATGTACAAGAAGACTGGCTCTTCTTACTGTCTATGTTTTGAACCATTCCTGTGACACTAGTTATAAATTCCGATGCTTCACTTCAGGTTTACTGTATCCCTCTGATCTTCTTATAGACGATGAAACACAGAAATTGCACCGGAATTATATACAAAAGGCACAATGCCGACTTAAGTACGAGAAGACTGACTCTTCTTACTGTCTATGTTTTGAACCTTTCCAGTGACACTAGTTACTGATTCCGATGCTTCACTTCAGGTTTACTGTATCCCTCTGACCTTCTTATTGACGATGAAACACAGAAATTACATCTTAATTAAATACAAAAGGCACGATGCCAACTTAAGTACAAGAAGACTGACTCATCTTACTGTCTATGATTTGAACCATTCCTGTGACACTAGTTACAGATTCAGATGCTTCACTTCAGGTATACTGGATCCAACTGACCTTCTTATTGATGATGAAGCACAGAAATTGCATCAGAGTTAAATACAAAAGGCACAATGCCAACTTAAGTATAGGAGGACTGACACTTCTTACTGTCTATGTTTGAACCATTCCTGTGCCATTAGTTATGGATTCCGATGCTTCACTTCAGGTTAACTGTATCCCTCTGACCTCCTTATTGGCGATGAAACACAGAAATTGCATCTTAATTAAATACCAAATGCACAATGCCGACTTAAGTACAAGAAGACTTACTCTTCTAAAAGTCTATGTTTTGAACCATTCCTGTGACACTAGTTACAGATTCCGATGCTTCACGTCAGGTTTACTGTATCCCTCTGACCGTCTTATTGACGATGAATCACAGATATTGCATCGGACTTAAATACAAAAGGCACAATGCCGACTCAAGTACAAAAAGCCTGGTCCTTCTAACTGTCTATGTTTCGTACCATTCCTGTGACACTAGTTATAGATTCCGATGCTTCACTTCAAGTTTACTGTATCCCTCTGAACATCTAATTGACGATGAAACACAGAAATTCCTTCGGAATTATATACAAAAGGCACAATGCCGACTTAAGTACAAGAAAACTGACTCTTCTTACAGTCTATGTTTTGAACCATTCCTGTGACACTAGTTATAGATTCCGATGCTTCACTTCAGGTTTACTGTATCCCTCTGACCATCCTATAGACGATGAAACACAGAAATTGCATCGGAATTATATACAAAAGGCACAATGCCGACTTAAGTACAAGAAGACTGACTCTTCTTACTGTCTGTGTTTGAACCATTCCTGTGACACTGGTTATAGATTCCGATGCTTCACTTCAGGTTTACTGTATCCCTCTGACCTTCTTATTGACGATCAAATACAGAAATTGCATCGAAATTAAATACAAACGGCACAATGCCGAGTTAAGTAAAAGAAGACTGACTCTTCATACCGTCTATGTTTTGAACCATTCCTGTGACACTAGTTATAGATTCCGATGCTTCACTTCAGGTTTACAGTATCCCTCTGACCTTCTTATTGACGATGAAACACAGAAATTTCATCGTAATTAAATACACAAGGCACAATGCCGACTCAATTACAAGATGACTGGCCCTTCTTACTGCCTATGTTTTGAACCATTCCGGTAAAACTAGTTATAGATTGCGATGCTTCACTTCAGGTTTACTGTATCCCTCTGACCGTCTTATTGACGATGAATCACAGAAATTGCATCGGAATTAAATACAAAAGGCACAATGCCGACTCAAGTACATGTAGTCTGGCTCTTCTTACTGTCAATGTTTTGAACCATTCCTATGGCACTAGTTATAGATTCCGATGCTTCACTTCAGTTTTACTGTATCCCTCTGTCCTTCTTATTGACGATGAAACACAGAAATTGCTTCGTAATTATATCCAAAAGCACAATGCCGTCTTAAGTACAAGAAAACTGACACTTCTTACTCTCTATGTTTTGAACCATTCCTGTGACACTAGTTATAGATTCCGATGCTTCACTTCAGGTTTACTGTATCCCTCTGACCTTCATATAGTCGTTGAAATACAGAAATTGCATCAAAATGAAATACAAAAGGCACAAAGCCGATTTAAGTAAAAGAAGACAGACTCTTCATAATGACTATGTTTTGGACCATTCCTGTGACACTAGTTATAGATTCCGATGCTTCACTTCAGGTTTACTTATCCCTCTGACCTTCTTATTGACGATGAAACACAGAAATTGCATCGGAATTAAATACAAAAGGCACAATGGCGACTCAAGTACAAGAAGACTGACTCTTCTTACCGTCTACGTTTTGAACCATTCCTGTGACACTACATATAGATTCCGATGCTTCACTTCAGGTTTACTGTATCCCTCTGACCTTCTTATAGACGAAGAAACACAGAAATTGCATCGGAATTATATACAAAAGGCACAATGCCGACTTAAGTACAAGAAGACTGACTCTTCTTACTGTCTATGTTGTGAACCATTCCTGTGACGCTAGTTATAGATTCCGATGCTTCACTTGAGGTTTACTGTATCCCTCAGACCATCTTATTGACGATGAAACACAGAAATTGCATCTTAATTAAATACAAGAGTCATAATGTCAACTTAAGTACAAGAAGACTGACTCATCTTACTGTCTATGGTTTGAACCATTCCTGTGACACTAGTTATAGATTCAGATGCTTCACTTCAGATATACTGGATCCGGCTGACCGTCTTATTCTGATGAAGCACAGAATTTACATCAGAATGAAATACAAAAGGCACAATGCCAACTGAAGTGTAAGAAGACGGACTCTTCTAACTGTCTAAGTTTTGAACCATTCCTGTGACACTAGTCATAGATTCCGATGCTTCACTTCAGTTTTACTGCATCCCTCTGACCTTCTTATTGACGATGAACCTCAGAAATTACATCGGAATTAATTACAAAATGAACAATGCCGACTTAAGTACAAGAAGACTGACTCTTCCTACTGTCTATGATTTGAATCTTCCCTGTGACACTAGTTTTAGATTCCGATGCTTCACTTCAGGTTTACTGTATCCCTCTGACCTTCTTATTGACGATGAAACACAGAAATTGCATCGGAATTAAATAAAAAAGGCTCAATGCCGACTCAAGTACAAGAAGACTGGCTCTTCTTACTGTGTATGCTTTGAACCATTCCTGTGACACTAGTTATGGAATCCGATGCTTCACTTCAGGTTTACTGTATCCCTCTGACCTTCTTACAGACGATGAAACACAGAAATTGCATCGGAATTATATACAAAAGGCACAATGCCGACTTAAGTACAAGAAGACTGAGTCGTCTTACTGTCTATGTTTTGAACCATTCCTGTGACACTAGTAATAGATTCCCATGCTTCACTTCAGGTTTACTGTATTCCTCTGACCTTCTTATTGACGATGAAACACAGAAATTGCATCTTAATTAAATACAAAAGGCACAATGCCAATTTAAGTACAAGAAGACAGACTCATCTTACTGTCTATGGTTTGAACCGTTAGTGTGACACTAGTTATAGATTCAGATGCTTCACTTCAGGTATACTGGATCCGGCTGACCTCCTTATTGATGATGAAGCACAGAAATTGCATCAGAGTTGAATACAAAAGGCACAATGCCAACTTAAATATAAGAAGACTGACTCTTGTTACTGTCTATGTTTTGAACCATTCCTGTGACGCTAGTTATAGATTCCGATGCATCACTTCAGTTTTACTATAGCCCTCTGACCTTCTTATTGACGATGAAAGACAGAAATTGCTTCGTAATTACATACAAAGGGCAAAAAGCCGACTTAAGTACAAGAAAATTTACTCATCTTACTGTCTATGTTTTGATCCATTCCTGTGACACTAGTTATAGATTACGATGCTTCACTTCAGGTTTACTGTATCCCTCTGACCTTCTTATTGACGATGAAACACAGAAATTGCATCGGAATTAAATACAATAGGCTCAATGCCCACTCATGTACAAGAAGACTGGCTCTTCTTACTGTCTATGTTTTGAACCATTCCTGTGACACTAGTTATAGATTCCGATGCTTCACTTCAGGTTTACTGTATCCCTCTGACCTTCTTATTGACGATGAAACACAGAAATTGCATCGGAATTAAATACAAAAGGCACAATGGCGACTCAAGTACAAGAAGACTGGCTCTTCTTACCATCTATGTTTTGAACCATTCCTGTGACACTACTTATAGATTCCGATGCTTCACTTCAGGTTTACTGTATCCCTATGACCTTCTTATAGACGATGAAACACAGAAATTGCATCGGAATTATATACAAAAGGCACAATGCCGACTTAAGTACAAGAAGACTGACTCTTCTTACTGTCTATGTTGTGAACCATTCCTGTGACGCTAGTTATAGATTCCGATGCTTCACTTGAGGTTTACTGTATCCCTCTGACCTTCTTATTGACGATGAACCACAGAAATTGCATCGCAATTAATTACAAAAGGAACAATGCCGACTTAAGTACAAGAAGACTGACTCTTCCTACTGCCTATGTTTTGAATCTTTCCTGTGACTCTAGTTTTACATTCCGATGCTTTACTTCAGGTTAACTGTATGCCTCTGACCTTCTCATTGACGATCGAACACAGAAATTTCATCGTAATTACATACACAAGGCACAATGCCGACTCAATTACAAGAAGACTGGCTCTTCTTACTGAATATGTTTTGAACCAATCCTGTGACACTAGTTATAGATTCCGATGCTTCACTTCAGGTTTACTGTATCCCTCTGACCGTCGTATTGACGATGAATCCCAGAAATTGCATCGGAATTAAATACAAAAGGCACAATGCCGACTCAAGTACATGAGGCCTCTCCCTTCTTACTGTCAATGTTTTGAACCATTCCTATGGCACTAGTTATAGATTCCGATGCTTCACTTCAGTTTTACTGTATCCCTCTGTCCTTCTTAGTGACGAAGAAACACAGAAATTGCATCGGAATTATATACAAAAGGCACAATGCCGACTTAAGTACAAGAAGACTGACTCTTCTTACTGTCTATGTTGTGAACCATTCCTGTGACGCTAGTTATAAATTCCGATGCTTCACTTGAGGTTTACTGTATCCCTCAGACCATCTTATTGACGATGAAACACAGAAATTGCATCTTAATTAAATACAAGAGGCATAATGTCAACTTAAGTACAAGAAGACTGACTCATCTTACTGTCTATGGTTTGAACCATTCCTGTGACACTAGTTATAGATTCAGATGCTTCACTTCAGATATACTGGATCCGGCTGACCGTCTTATTCTGATGAAGCACAGAATTTACATCAGAATGAAATACAAAAGGCACAATGCCACTTAAGTGTAAGAAGACGGACTCTTCTAACTGTCTAAGTTTTGAAGCATTCCTGTGACACTAGTCATAGATTCCGATGCTTCACTTCAGTTTTACTGCATCCCTCTGACCTTCTTATTGACGATGAACCTCAGAAATTACATCGGAATTAATTACAAAATGAACAATGCCGACTTAAGTACAAGAAGACTGACTCTTCCTACTGTCTATGTTTTGAATCTTCCCTGTGACACTAGTTTTAGATTCCGATGCTTCACTTCAGGTTTACTGTATCCCTCTGACCTTCTTATTGACGATGAAACACAGAAATTGCATCGGAATTAAATAAAAAAGGCTCAATGCCGACTCAAGTACAAGAAGACTGGCTCTTCTTACTGTGTATGCTTTGAACCATTCCTGTGACACTAGTTACGGATTCCGATGCTTCACTTCAGGTTTACTGTATCCCTCTGACCTTCTTATGGACGATGAAACACAGTAATTGCATCGGAATTATATACAAAAGGCACAATGCCGACTTAAGTACAAGAAGACTGAGTCGTCTTACTGTCTATGTTTTGAACCATTCCTGTGACACTAGTAATAGATTCCCATGCTTCACTTCAGGTTTACTGTATTCCTCTGACCATCTTATTGACGATGAAACACAGAAATTGCATCTTAATTAAATACAAAAGGCACAATGCCAATTTAAGTACAAGAAGACAGACTCATCTTACTGTCTATGGTTTGAACCGTTAGTGTGACACTAGTTATAGATTCAGATGCTTCACTTCAGGTATACTGGATCCGGCTGACCTCCTTGTTGATGATGAAGCACAGAAATTGCATCAGAGTTAAATACAAAAGGCACAATGCCAACTTAAATATAAGAAGACTGACTCTTGCTACTGTCTATGTTTTGAACCATTCCTGTGACACTAGTTATAGATTCCGATGCATCACTTCAGTTTTACTATAGCCCTCTGACCTTCTTATTGACGATGAAACACAGAAATTGCTTCGTAATTACATACAAAGGGCAAAATGCCGACTTAAGTACAAGAAAATTTACTCATCTTACTGTCTATGTTTTGATCCATTCCTGTGACACTAGTTATAGATTACGATGCTTCACTTCAGGTTTACTGTATCCCTCTGACCTTCTTATTGACGATGAAACACAGAAATTGCTTCGGAATTAAATACAATAGGCTCAATGCCCACTCAAGTACAAGAAGACTGGCTCTTCTTACCATCTATGTTTTGAACCATTCCTGTGACACTACTTATAGATTCCGATGCTTCACTTCAGGTTTACTGTATCCCTATGACCTTCTTATAGACGATGAAACACAGAAATTGCATCGGAATTATATACAAAAGGCACAATGCCGACTTAAGTACAAGATGACTGACTCTTCTTACTGTCTATGTTGTGAACCATTTCTGTGACACTAGTTATAGATTCCGATGCTTCAATTCAGGTTTACTGTATCCCTCAGACCATCTTATTGACGATGAAACACAGAAATTGCATCTTAATTAAATACAAGAGGCATAATGCCAACTTAAGTACAAGAAGACTGACTCATCTTACTGTCTATGGTTTGAGCCATTCCTGTGACACTAGTTATAGATTTAGATGCTTCACTTCAGATATACTGGATCCGGCTGACCTTCTTATTCTGATGAAGCACAGAATTTGCATCAGAGTGAAATACAAAAGGCACAATGCCAACTTAAGTTTAAGAAGACTGACTCTTCTAACTGTCTATGTTTTGAACCATTCCTGTGGCACTAGTCATAGATTTCGATGCTTCACTTCAGTTTTACTGTATCCCTCTGACCTTCTTATTGACGATGAACCACAGAAATTGCATCGCAATTAATTACAAAAGGAACAATGCCGACTTAAGTACAAGAAGACTGACTCTTCCTACTGTCTATGTTTTGAATCTTTCCTGTGACACTAGTTTTAGATTCCGATGCTTTACTTCAGGTTAACTGTATGCCTCTGACCCCCTTATTGACGATGAAACACAGAAATTGCATCTTAATTAAATACAAAAGGCACAATGCCGACTGAAGTGCAAGGAGACTGGCTCTTCTTATTGTCTATGCTTTGAACCATTCTTGTGACACTAGTAATAGATTCCGATGCTTCACTTCAGGTTTACTGTATCCCTCTGAACTTCTTATTGACGATGAAATACACAAATTGCATCGAAATGGAATAGAAAAGGCACAATGCCGACTTAAGTAAAAGAAGACTGACTCTTCATACTGTCTATGTTTTGAACCATTCCTGTGACACTAGTTATAGATTCCGATGCTTCACTTCAGTTTTACTGCATCCCTCTGACCTTCTTATTGAAGATGAACCTCAGAAATTACATCGGAATTAATTACAAAATGAACAATGCCGACTTAAGTACAAGAAGACTGACTCTTCCTACTGTCTATGTTTTGAATCTTCCCTGTGACACTAGTTTTAGATTCCGATGCTTCACTTCAGGTTTACTGTATCCCTCTGACCTTTTTATTGACGATGAAACACAGAAATTGCATCGGAATTAAATAAAAAAGGCTCAATGCCGACTCAAGTACAAGAAGACTGGCTCTTCTTACTGTGTATGCTTTGAACCATTCCTGTGACACTAGTTATGGATTCCGATGCATCACTTCAGGTTTACTGTATCCCTCTGACCTTCTTATAGACGATGAACCACAGAAATTGCATAGGAATTATATACAAAAGGCACAATGCCGACTTAAGTACAAGAAGACTGAGTCGTCTTACTGTCTATGTTTTGAACCATTCCTGTGACACTAGTAATAGATTCATATGCTTCACTTCAGGTTTACTGTATTACTCTGACCTTCTTATTGACGATGAAACACAGAAATTGCATCTTAATTAAATACAAAATGCACAATGCCAATTTAAGTACAAGAAGACAGACTCATCTTACTGTCTATGGTTTGAACCGTTAGTGTGACACTAGTTATAGATTCAGATGCTTCACTTCAGGTATACTGGATCCGGCTGACCTCCTTATTGATGATGAAGCACAGAAATTGCATCAGAGTTAAATACAAAAGGCACAATGCCAACTTAAATATAAGAAGACTGACTCTTGTTACTGTCTATGTTTTGAACCATTCCTGTGACATTAGTTATTGATTCCGATGCATCACTTCAGTTTTACTATAGCCCTCTGACCTTCTTATTGACGATGAAACACAGAAATTGCTTCGTAATTACATACAAAGGGCAAAATGCCGACTTAAGTACAAGAAAATTTACTCATCTTACTGTCTATGTTTTGATCCATTCCTGTGACACTAGTTATAGTTTACGATGCTTCACTTCAGGTTTACTGTATCCCTCTGACCTTCTTATTGACGATGAAACACAGAAATTGCTTCGGAATTAAATACAATAGGCTCAATGCCCACTCATGTACAAGAAGACTGGCTCTTTTTACTGTCTATGTTTTGAACCATTCCTGTGACACTAGTTATAGATTCCGATGCTTCATTCAGGTTTACTGTATCCCTCTGACCTTCTTATTGACGATGAAACACAGAAATTGCATCGGAATTAAATACAAAAGGCACAATGGCGACTCAAGTACAAGAAGACTGGCTCTTCTTACCATCTATGTTTTGAACCATTCCTGTGACACTACTTATAGATTCCGATGCTTCACTTCAGGTTTACTGTATCCCTATGACCTTCTTATAGACGATGAAACACAGAACTTGCATCGGAATTATATACAAAAGGCACAATGCCGACTTAAGTACAAGAAGACTGACTCTTCTTACTGTCTATGTTGTGAACCATTCCTGTGACACTAGTTATAGATTCCGATGCTTCACTTCAGGTTTACTGTATCCCTCAGACCATCTTATTGAAGATGAAACACAGAAATTGCATCTTAATTAAATACAAGAGGCATAATGCCAACTTAAGTACAAGAAGACTGACTCATCTTACTGTCTATGGTTTGCGCCATTCCTGTGACACTAGTTATAGATTCAGATGCTTCACTTCAGGTTTACTGTATTCCTCCGACCGTCTTATTGACGATGAAACACAGAAATTGCATCTTAATAAAATACAAAAGGCACAATGCCTACTGAAGTACAAGAAGACTGACTCATCTTACTGTCTGTGGTTTTTAACCATTAGTGTGACACTAGTTATAGATTCAGATGCTTCACTTCAGGTATACTGGATCCGGCTGACCGTCTTATTGACGATGAAACACAGAAATTGCATCGGAAATAAATACAAAAGGCACAATGCCGAATTAAGTACAAGAAGACTGACTCTTCTTACTGTCTATGTTTCGAACCATTCCTGTGACACTAGCGATAGATTCCGATGCTTCACTTCAGTATTTCTGTATCCCTCTGACCTTATTATTGACGATGAACCACAATAAATTTCAACGGAATAAATACAAAAGGCACAATGCCGACTTAAGTACGAGAAGACTGACTCTTCCTACTGTCTATGTTTTGAACCATTCCTGTGACACTAGTTGTAGATTCCGTAGCTTCACTTCAGGTTTACTGTATCCCTCTGACCGTCTTATTGACGATGAAACAGAAAAATTGCATCGGAAGTAAATACAAAAGGCACAATGCCGACTCAAGTACAAGAAGTCTGGCTCTTCTTACTGTCTATGTTTTGAACTATTCCTGTGACACTAGTTATAGATTCCGATGCTTCACTTCAGTTTTACTATATCCCTCTGACCTTCTTACTGACGATGAAACACAGAAATTGCTTCGTAATTACATACAAAAGGCCAAATGCCGACTTAAGTACAAGAAAATATACTCATCTTACTGTCTATGTTTTGAACAATTCCTGTGACACTAGTTATAGATTCCGATGCTTCACTTCAGGTTTACTGTATCCCTCTGACCCTCTTATTGACGATGAAATACAGAAATTGCATCGAAATTAAATACAAAAGGCACAATGCCAACTTAAGTAAAAGAAGACTGACTCTTGATACTGTCTATAATTTGAACCATTCCTGTGACACTAGTTATAGATTCCGATGCTTCACTTCAGGTTTACTGTATCTCTCTGACCTTCTTATTGACGATGAAACACAGAAATTGCATCGGAATTAAATACAAAAGGCTCAATGCCCACTCAAGTACGAGAAGACTGGCTCTTCTTACTGTCTATGTTTTGAACCATTCCTGTGACACTAGTTATAGATTCCGATGCTTCACTTCAGGTTTACTGTATCCCTCTGACCTTCTTATAGACGATGAAACACAGAAATTGCATCGGAATTATATACAAAAGGCACAATGCCGTCTTAAGTACAAGAAGACTGACTCTTCTTACTGTCTATGTTTTGAACCTTTCCAGTGACACTAGTTACAGATTCCGATGCTTCACTTCAGGTTTACTGTATCCCTCTGACCTTCTTATTGACGATGAAACACAGAAATTGCATCTTAATTAAATACAAAAGGCACGATGCCAACTTAAGTACAAGAAGACTGACTCATCTTACTGTCTATGATTTGAACCATTCCTGTGACACTAGTTATAGATTCAGACGCTTCACTTCAGGTATACTGGATCCAACTGACCTTCTTATTGATGATGAAGCACAGAAATTGCATCAGAGTTAAATACAAAAGGCACAATGCCAACTTAAGTATAGGAGGACTGACACTTCTTACTGTCTATTTTTGAACCATTCCTGTGACATTAGTTATAGATTCCGATGCTTCACTTCAGTTTAACTGTATCCCTCTGACCTCCTTATTGACGATGAAACACAGAAATTGCATCTTAATTAAATACATAAGGCACAATGCCGACCTAAGTACAAGAAGACTGACTCTTCTAAATGTCTATGATTTGAACCATTCCTGTGACACTAGTTATAGATTCCGATGCTTCACTTCAGGTTTACTGTATCCCTCTGAACATCTAATTGACGATGAAACACAGAAATTGCTTCGGAATTATATACAAAAGGCACAATGCCGACTTAAGTACAAGAAAATTGACTCTTCTTACTGTCTATGTTTTGAACCATTCCTGTGACACTAGTTATAGATTCCGATGCCTCACTTCGGGTTTACTGTAACCCTCAGACCTTCTTATTGGCGATGAAATACAGAAAATGCATCGAAATTAAATACAAAAGGCACAATGGCGACTTAAGTAAAAGAAGACTGACTCTTCATACTGTCTATGTTTTGAACCATTCCTGTGACACTAGTTATAGATTCCGATGCTTCACTTCAGGTTTACTGTATCCCTCTGACCTTCTTATTGACGATGAAACACAGAAATTGCATCGGAATTAAATACAAAAGGCACAATGCCGACTCAAGTACAAGAAGACTGGCTCTTCTGACTGTCTATGTTTTGAACCATTCCTGTGACACTAGTTATAGATTCCGATGCTTCACTTCAGGTTTACTGTAGCCCTCTGACCGTCGTATTGACGATGAATCCCAGAAATTGCATCGGAATTAAATACAAAAGGCACAATGCCGACTCAAGTACATGAGGTCTGGCTCTTCTTACTGTCAATGTTTTGAACCATTCCTATGGCACTAGTTATAGATTCCGATGCTTCACTTCAGTTTTACTGTATCCCTCTGTCCTTCTTAGTGACGAAGAAACACAGAAATTGCATCGGAATTATATACAAAAGGCACAATGCCAACTTAAGTACAAGAAGACTGACTCTTCTTACTGTCTATGTTGTGAACCATTCCTGTGACACTAGTTATAGATTCCGATGCTTCACTTCAGGTTTACTGTATCCCTCAGACCATCTTATTGACGATGAAACACAGAAATTGCATCTTAATTAAATACAAGAGGCATAATGCCAACTTAAGTTCAAGAAGACTGACTCATCTTACTGTCTATGGTTTGAGCCATTCCTGTGACACTAGTTATAGATTCAGATGCTTCACTTCAGATATACTGGATCCGGCTGACCTTCTTATTCTGATGAAGCACAGAATTTGCATCAGAGTGAAATACAAAAGGCACAATGCCAACTTAAGTTTAAGAAGACTGACTCTTCTAACTGTCTATGTTTTGAACCATTCCTGTGACACTAGTCATAGATTTCGATGCTTCACTTCAGTTTTACTGCATCCCTCTGACCTTCTTATTGACGATGAACCTCAGGAAATTGCATCGGAATTAATTACTAAATGAACAATGCCGACTTAAGAACAAGAAGACTGACTCTTCCTACTGTCTATGTTTTGAATCTTCCCTGTGACACTAGTTTTAGGTTCCGATGCTTCACTTCAGGTTTACTGTATCCGTCTGACCTTCTTATTGACGATGAAACACAGAAATTGCATCTTAATTAAATACAAAAGGCACAATGCCGACTGAAGTAAAAGGAGAGTGACTCTTCTTGTTTTCTATGCTTTGAACAATTCCTGTGACACTAGTAATAGATTCCGATGCTTCACTTCAGGTTTACTGTATCCCTCTGACCTTCTTATTGACGATGAAATACAGTAATTGCATCGAAATGAAATAGATAAGGCACAATGCCGACTTAAGTAAAAGAAGACTGACTCTTCATACTGTCTATGTTTTGAACCATTCCTGTGACACTAGTTATAGATTCCGATGCTTCACTTCAGGTTTACTGTATCCCTCTGACCTTCTTATTGACGATGAAACACAGATATTGCATCGGAATTAAATAAAAAAGGCTCAATGCCGACTCAAGTACAAGAAGACTGGCTCTTCTTACTGTGTATGCTTTGAACCATTCCTGTGACACTAGTTATGGATTCCGATGCTTCTCTTCAGGTTTACTGTATCCCTCTGACCTTCTTATAGACGATGAAACACAGAAATTGCATCGGCATTATATACAAAAGGCACAATGCCGACTTAAGTACAAGAAGACTGAGTCGTCTTATTGTCTATGTTTTGAACCATTCCTGTGACACTAGTTATAGATTGCCATGCTTCACTTCAGGTTTACTGTATTCCTCTGACCTTCTTATTGACGATGAAGCACAGAAATTGCATCTTAATTAAATACAAAAGGCACAATGCCGAATTAAGTACAAGGAGACAGACTCATCTTACTGTCTATGGTTTGAACCGTTAGTGTGACACTAGTTATAGATTCAGATGCTTCACTTCAGGTATACTGGATCCGGCTGACCTCCTTATTGATGATGAAGCACAGAAATTGCATCAGAGTTAAATACAAAAGGCACAATGCCAACTTAAATATAAGAAGACTGACTCTTGTTACTGTCTATGTTTTGAACCATTCCTGTGACACTAGTTATAGAGTCAGATGCATCACTTCAGTTTTACTATATCCCTCTGACCTTCTTACTGACGATGAAACACAGAAATTGCTTCGTAATTACATACAAAAGGCAAAATGCCGACTTAAGTACAAGAAAATATACTCATCTTACTGTCTATGTTTTGATCCATTCCTCTGACACTAGTTATAGATTCCGATGCTTCACTTCAGGTTTACTGTATCCCTCTGACCTTCTTATTGACGATGAAACACAGAAATTGCATCGGAATTAAATACAATAGGCTCAATGCCCACTCATGTACAAGAAGACCGGCTCTTCTTACTGTCTATGTTTGAACCATTCCTGTGACACTAGTTATAGATTCCGATGCTTCACTTCAGGTTTACTGTATCCCTCTGACCTTCTTATTGACGATGAAACACAGAAATTGCATCGGAATTAAATACAAAAGGCACAATGACGACTCAAGTACAAGAAGACTGGCTCTTCTTACCGTCTATGCTTTGAACTATTCCTGTGACACTACTTATAGATTCCGATGCTTCACTTCAGGTTTACTGTGTTCCTCTGACCTTCTTATAGACGATGAAACACAGAAAATGCATCGGAATTATATACAAAAGGCACAATGCCGACTTAAGTACAAGAAGACTGACTCTTCTTACTGTCTATGTTGTGAACCATTCCTGTGACACTAGTTATAGATTCCGATGCTTCACTTCAGGTTTACTGTATCCCTCAGACCATCTTATTGACGATGAAACACAGAAATTGCATCTTAATTAAATACAAGAGCATAATGCCAACTTAAGTTCAAGAAGACTGACTCATCTTACTGTCTATGGTTTGAGCCATTCCTGTGACTCTAGTTATAGATTCAGATGCTTCACTTCAGATATACTGGATCCGGCTGACCTTCTTATTCTGATGAAGCATAGAATTTGCATCAGAGTGAAATACAAAAGGCACAATGCCAACTTAAGTTTAAGAAGACTGACTCTTCTAACTGTCTATGTTTTGAACCATTCCTGTGACACTAGTCATAGATTCCGATGCTTCACTTCAGTTTTACTGCATCCCTCTGACCTTCTTATTGACGATGAACCTCAGAAATTGCATCGGAATTAATTACAAAATGAACAATGCCGACTTAAGTACAAGAAGACTGACTCTTCCTACTGTCTATGTTTTGAATCTTCCCTGTGACACTAGTTTTAGGTTCCGATGCTTCACTTCAGGTTTACTGTATCCCTCTGACCTTCTTATTGACGATGAAACACAGAAATTGCATCTTAATTAAATACAAAAGGCACAATGCCGACTGAAGTAAAAGGAGACTGACTCTTCTTGTTGTCTATGCTTTGAACAATTCCTGTGACACTAGTAATAGATTCCGATGCTTCACTTCAGGTTTACTGTATCCCTCTGACCATCTTATTGACGATGAAATACAGTAATTGCATCGAAATGAAATAGATAAGGCACAATGCCGACTTAAGTAAAAGAAGACTGACTCTTCATACTGTCTATGTTTTGAACCATTCCTGTGACACTAGTTATAGATTCCGATGCTTCACTTCAGGTTTACTGTATCCCTCTGACCTTCTTATTGACGATGAAACACAGATATTGCATCGGAATTAAATAAAAAAGGCTCAATGCCGACTCAAGTACAAGAAGACTGGCTCTTCTTACTGTGTATGCTTTGAACCATTCCTGTGACACTAGTTATGGATTCCGATGCTTCACTTCAGGTTTACTGTATCCCTCTGACCTTCTTATAGACGATGAAACACAGAAATTGCATCGGCATAATATACAAAAGGCACAATGCCGACTTAAGTACAAGAAGACTGAGTCGGCTTATTGTCTATGTTTTGAACCATTCCTGTGACACTAGTTATAGATTCCCATGCTTCACTTCAGATTTACTGTATTCCTCTGACCTTCTTATTGACGATGAAACACAGAAATTGCATCTTAACTAAATACAAAAGGCACAATGCCAATTTAAGTACAAGAAGACAGACTCATCTTTCTGTCTATGGTTCGAACCGTTAGTGTGACACTAGTTATAGATTCAGATGCTTCACTTCAGGTATACTGGATCCGGCTGACCTCCTTATTGATGATGAAGCACAGAAATTGCATCAGAGTTAAATACAAAAGGCACAATGCCAACTTGAATATAAGAAGACTGACTCTTGTTACTGTCTATGCTTTGAACCATTCCTGTGACACTAGTTATAGATTCCGATGCATCACTTCAGTTTTACTATAGCCCTCTGTCCTTCTTATTGACGATGAAACACAGAAATTGCTTCGTAATTACATACAAAAGGCAAAATGCCAACTTAAGTACAAGAAAATATACTCATCTTACTGTCTATGTTTTGATCCATTCCTGTGACACTAGTTATAGATTCCGATGCTTCACTTCAGGTTTACTGTATTCCTCTGACCTTCTTATTGACGATGAAACACAGAAATTGCATCGGAATTATATACAATAGGCTCAATGCCCACTCATGTACAAGAAGACTGGCTCTTCTTACTGTCTATGTTTTGAACCATTCCTGTGACACTAGTTATAGATTCCGATGCTTCACTTCAGGTTTACTGTATCCCTCTGACCTTCTTATTGACGATGAAACACAGAAATTGCATCTTAATCAAATACAATAGGCACAATGCCGACTGAAGTACAAGGAGACTGACTCTTCTTATTGCCTATGTTTTGAACCATTCTTGTGACACTAGTAATAGATACCGATGCTTCACTTCAGGTGTACTGTATCCCTCTGACCGTCTTATTGACGATGAATCACAGATATTGCATCGGAATTATATACAAAAGGCACAATGCCGACTTAAGTACAAGAAAATTGACTCTTCTTACTGTCTATGATTTGAACCATTCCTGTGACACTAGTTATAGATTCCGATTCTCACACTTCAGATATACTGGATTCGGCTGACCTTCTTATTCTGATGAAGCACAGAATTTGCATCAGAGTGAAATACTAAATGCTCAATGCCAACTTAAGTTTAAGAAGACTGTCTCTTCTACCTGTCTATGTTTTGAACCATTCCTGTGACACTACTTATAGATTCCGATGCTTCACTTCAGGTTTACTGTATTCCTCTGACCTTCTTATAGACGATGAAACACAGAAATTGCATCGGAATTATACACAAAAGGCACAATGCCGACTTAAGTACAAGAAGACTGACTCTTCTTACTGTCTATGTTGTGAACCATTCCTGTGACACTAGTTATAGATTCCGATGCTTCACTTCAGGTTTACTGTATCCCTCAGACCATCTTATTGACGATGAAACACAGAAATTGCATCTTAATTAAATACAAGAGGCATAATGCCAACTTAAGTTCAAGAAGACTGACTCATCTTACTGTCTATGGTTTGAGCCATTCCTGTGACACTAGTTATAGATTCAGATGCTTCACTTCAGATATACTGGATCCGGCTGACCTTCTTATTCTGATGAAGCACAGAATTTGCATCAGAGTGAAATACAAAAGGCACAATGCCAACTTAAGTTTAAGAAGACTGACTCTTCTAACTGTCTATGTTTTGAACCATTCCTGTGACACTAGTCATAGATTCCGATGCTTCAATTCAGTTTTACTGCATCCCTCTGACCTTCTTATTGACGATGAACCTCAGAAATTGCATCGGAATTAATTACAAAATGAACAATGCCGACTTAAGTACAAGAAGACTGACTCTTCCTACTGTCTATGTTTTGAATCTTCCCTGTGACACTAGTTTTAGGTTCCGATGCTTCACTTCAGGTTTACTGTATCCCTCTGACCTTCTTATTGACGATGAAACACAGAAATTGCATCTTAATTAAATACAAAAGGCACAATGCCGACTGAAGTAAAAGGAGACTGACTCTTCTTGTTGTCTATGTTTTGAACAATTCCTGCGACACTAGTAATAGATTCCGATGCTTCACTTCAGGTTTACTGTATCCCTCTGACCTTCTTATTGACGATGAAATACAGTAATTGCATCGAAATGAAATAGATAAGGCACAATGCCGACTTAAGTAAAAGAAGACTGACTCTTCATACTGTCTATGTTTTGAACCATTCCTGTGACACTAGTTATAGATTCCGATGCTTCACTTCAGGTTTACTGTATCCCTCTGACCTTCTTATTGACGATGAAACACTGATATTGCATCGGAATTAAATAAAAAAGGCTCAATGCCGACTCAAGTACAAGAAGACTGGCTCTTCTTACTGTGTATGCTTTGAACCATTCCTGTGACACTAGTTATGGATTCCGATGCTTCACTTCAGGTTTACTGTATCCCTCTGACCTTCTTATAGACGATGAAACACAGAAATTGCATCGGCATTATATACAAAAGGCACAATGCCGACTTAAGTACAAGAAGACTGAGTCGTCTTATTGTCTATGTTTTGAACCATTCCTGTGACACTAGTTATAGATTCCCATGCTTCACTTCAGATTTACTGTATTCCTCTGACCTTCTTATTGACGATGAAACACAGAAATTGCATCTTAACTAAATACAAAAGGCACAATGCCAATTTAAGTACAAAAAGACAGACTCATCTTACTGTCTATGGTTCGAACCGTTAGTGTGACACTAGTTATAGATTCAGATGCTTCACTTCAGGTATACTGGATCCGGCTGACCTCCTTATTGATGATGAAGCACAGAAATTGCATCAGAGTTAAATACAAAAGGCAAAATGCCAACTTAAATATAAGAAGACTGACTTTTGTTACTGTCTATGCTTTGAACCATTCCTGTGACTCTAGTTATAGATTCCGATGCATCACTTCAGTTTTACTATAGCCCTCTGACCTTCTTATTGACGATGAAACACAGAAATTGATTCGTAATTACATACAAAAGGCAAAATGCCAACTTAAGTACAAGAAAATATACTCATCTTACTGTCTATGTTTTGATCCATTCCTGTGACACTAGTTATAGATTCCGATGCTTCACTTCAGGTTTACTGTATTCCTCTGACCTTCTTATTGACGATGAAACACAGAAATTGCATCGGAATTATATACAATAGGCTCAATGCCCACTCATGTACAAGAAGACTGGCTCTTCTTACTGTCTATGTTTTGAACCATTCCTGTGACACTAGTTATAGATTCCGATGCTTCACTTCAGGTTTACTGTATCCCTCTGACCTTCTTATTGACGACGAAACACAGAAATTGCATCTTAATTAAATACAAAAGGCACAATGCCGACTGAAGTACAAGGAGACTGACTCTTCTTATTGTCTATGTTTTGAACCATTCTTGTGACACTAGTAATAGATTCCGATGCTTCACTTCAGGTGTACTGTATCCCTCTGACCGTCTTATTGACGATGAATCACAGATATTGCATCGGAATTATATACAAAAGGCACAATGCCGACTTAAGTACAAGAAAATTGTCTCTTCTTACTGTCTATGTTTTGAACCATTCCTGTGACACTAGTTATAGATTCCGATGCTTCACTTCAGATATACTGGATTCGGCTGACCTTCTTATTCTGATGAAGCACAGAATTTGCATCAGAGTGAAATACAAAAGGCTCAATGCCAACTTAAGTTTAAGAAGACTGTCTCTTCTAACTGTCTATGTTTTGAACCATTCCTGTGACACTAGTCATAGATTCCGATGCTTCACTTCAGTTTTACTGTATCCCTCTGACCTTCTTATTGACGATGAACCACAAAAATTGCATCGCAATTAATTACAAAAGGAACAATGCCGACTTAAGTACAAGAAGACTGACTCTTCCTACTGTCTATGTTTTGAATCTTTCCTGTGACACTAGTTTTAGATTCCGATGCTTTACTTCAGGTTAACTGTATCCCTCTGACCCCCTTATTGACGATGAAACACAGAAATTGCATCTTAATTAAATACAAAAGGCACAATGCCGACTGAAGTACAAGGAGACTGACTCTTCTTATTGTCTATGTTTTGAACCATTCTTGTGACACTAGTAATAGATTCCGATGCTTCACTTCAGGTGTACTGTATCCCTCTGACCTTCTTATTGAGGATGAAATACACAAATTGCAACGAAATGAAATAGAAAAGGCACAATGCCGACTTAAGTAAAAGAAGACTGACTCTTCATTGTGTCTATGTTTTGAACCATTCCTGTGACACTAGTTATAGATTCCGATGCTTCACTTCAGGTTTACTGTATCCCTCTGACCTTCTTATTGACGATGAAACACAGAAATTGCATCGGAGTTAAATAAAAAAGGCTCAATGCCGACTCAAGTACAAGAAGACTGGCTCTTCTTACTGTCTATGCTTTGAACCATTCCTGTGACACTAGTTATAGATTCAGATGCTTCACTTCAGGTATACTGGATAGAACTGACCTTCTTATTGATGATGAAGCAGAGAAATTGCATCAGAGTTAAATTCAAAATGCACAATGCCAACTTAAGTATAGGAGGACTGACACTTCTTACTGTCTATGTTTGAACCATTCCTGTGACATTTGTTATAGATTCCGATGCTTCACTTCAGGTTAACTGTATCCCTCAGACCTCCTTATTGACGATGGAACACAGAATTTGCATCTTAATTAAATACAAAGGGCACAATGCCGACTTAAGTACAAGAAGATTGACTCTTCTAAATGTCTATGTTTTGAACCATTCCTGTGACACTAGTAATAGATTCCGATGCTTCACTTCAGGTTTACTGTATCCCTCTGACCGTCTTATTGACGATGAATCACAGATATTGCATCGGAATTATATACAAAAGGCACAATGCCGACTTAAGTACAAGAAAATTGACTCATCTTACTGTCTATGTTTTGAACCATTCCTGTGACACTAGTTATAGATTCCGATGCTTCACTTCAGGTTTACTGTAACCCTCAGACCTTCTTATTGGCGATGAAATACAGAAATTGCATCGAAATTAAATACAAAAGGCACAATGCCGAATTAAGTACAAGAAGACTGACTCTTCTTACTGTCTATGCTTTGAACCATTCCTGTGACACTAGCTATAGATTCCGATGCTTCACTTCAGTTTTTCTGTATCCCTCTGACCTTATTATTGACGATGAACCACTATAAATTTCATCGGAATAAATACAAAAGGCACAATGCCGACTTAAGTACGAGAAGACTGACTCTTCCTACTGTCTATGTTTTGAACCATTCCTGTGACACTAGTTGTAGATTCCGTTGCTTCACTTCAGGTTTACTGTATCCCTCTGACCGTCTTATTGACGATGAAACACAAAAATTGCACTGGAAGTAAATACAAAAGGCACAATGCCGACTCAAGTACTAGAAGTCTGGCTCTTCTTACTGTCTATGTTTTGAACCATTCCTGTGACACTAGTTATAGATTCCGTTGCTTCACTTCAGTTTTACTATATCCCTCTGACCTTCTTATTGACGATGAAACACAGAAATTGTTTCGTAATTACATACAAAAGGCAAAATGCCGACTTAAGTACAAGAAAATATACTCATCTTACTGTCTATGTTTTGAACAATTCCTGTGACACTAGTTATAGATTCCGATGCTTCACTTCAGGTTTACTGTATCCCTCTGACCCTCTTATTGACGATGAAATACAGAAATTGCATCGAAATTAAATACAAAAGGCACAATGCCAACTTAAGTAAAAGAAGACTGACTCCCCATACTGTCTATATTTTGAACCATTCCTGTGACACTAGTTATAGATTCCGATGCTTCACTTCACGTTCACTGTATCCCTCTGACCTTCTTATAGACGATGAAACACAGAAATTGCATCGGAATTATATACAAAAGGCACAATGCCGTCTTAAGTACAAGAAGACAGACTCTTCTTACTGTCTATGTTTTGAACCTTTCCTGTGACACTAGTTACAGATTCCGATGCTTCACTTCAGGTTTACTGTATCCCTCTGACCTTCTTATTGACGATGAAACACAGAAATTGCATCTTAATTAAATACAAAAGACACGATGCAACTTAAGTACAAGAAGACTGACTCATCTTACTGTCTATGATTTGAACCATTCCTGTGACACTAGTTATAGATTCAGACGCTTCACTTCAGGTATACTGGATCCAACTGACCTTCTTATTGATGATGAAGCACAGAAATTGCATCAGAGTTAAATACAAAAGGCACAATGCCAACTTAAGTATAGGAGGACTGACACTTCTTACTGTCTATGTTTGAACCATTCCTGTGACATTAGTTATAGATTCCGATGCTTCACTTCAGGTTAACTGTATCCCACTGACCTCCTTATTGACGATGAAACACAGAAATTGCATCTTAATTAAATACAAAAGGCACAATGCCGACCTAAGTACAAGAAGACTGACTCTTCTAAATGTCTATGTTTTGAACCATTCCTGTGACACTAGTTATAGATTCCGATGCTTCACTTCAGGTTTACTGTATCCCTCTGAACATCTAATTGACGATGAAACACAGAAATTGCTTCGGAATTATATACAAAAGGCACAATGCCGACTTAAGTACAAGAAAATTGACTCTTCTTACTGTCTATGTTTTGAACCATTCCTGTGACACTAGTTATAGATTCCGATGCTTCACTTCAGGTTTACTGTATCCCTCTGACCTTCTTATTGACGATGAAACACAGCAATTGCATCGGAATTAAATACAAAAGGCACAATGCCGACTCAAGTACAAGAAGACTGGCTCTTCTTACTGTCTATGTTTTGAACCATTCCTGTGACACTAGTTATACATTCCGATGCTTCACTTCAGGTTTACTGTATCCCTCTGACCTTCTCATTGACGATCGAACACAGAAATTTCATCGTAATTACATACACAAGGCACAATGCCGACTCAATTACAAGAAGACTGGCTCTTCTTACTGAATATGTTTTGAACCATTCCTGTGACACTAGTTATAGATTCCGATGCTTCACTTCAGGTTTACTGTATCCCTCTGACCGTCGTATTGACGATGAATCACAGAAATTGCATCGGAATTAAATACAAAAGGCACAATGCCGACTCAAGTACATGAGGTCTGGCTCTTCTTACTGTCAATGTTTTGAACCATGCCTATGGCACTAGTTATAGATTCCGATGCTTCACGTCAGTTTTACTGTATCCCTCTGTCCTTCTTAGTGACGATGAAACACAGAAATTGCTTCGTAATTATATCCAAAAGCACGATGCCGGCTTAAGTACAAGAAAACTGACTCTTCTTACCCTCTATGTTTCGAACCACTCCTGTGACACTAGTTATAGATTCCGATGCTTCACTTTAGGTTTACTGTATCCCTCAGACCTTCTTATTGACGATGAAACATAGACATTGCATCTTAATTAAATACAAGAGGCACAATGCCAACTTAAGTACAAGAAGACTGACTCATCTTACTGTCTATGGTTTGAACCATTCCTGTGACACTAGTTATAGATTCAGATGCTTCACTTCAGATATACTGGATCCGGCTGACCTTCTTATTGTGATGAAGCACAGAATTTGCATCAGAGTGAAATACAAAAGGCACAATGCCAACTTAAGTATAAGAAGAATGACTCTTCTAACTGTCTATGTTTTGAACCATTCCTGTGACACTAGTCATACATTCCGATGCTTCACTTCAGTTTTACTGCATCCCTCTGACCTTCTTATTGACGATGAACCACAGAAATTGCATCGGAATTAATTACAAAAGGGACAATGCCAACTTAAGTACAAGAAGACTGACTCTTCCTACTGTCTATGTTTTGAATCTTTCCTGTGACACTAGTTTTAGATTCCGAAGCTTTACTTCAGGTTAACTGTATCCCTCTGACCCCAATATTGACGATGAAACACAGAAATTACATCTTAATTAAATACAAAAGGCACAATGCCGACTGAAGTACAAGGAGACTGACTCTTCTTATTGTCTATGCTTTGAACCATTCCTGTGACACTAGTAATAGATTCCGATGCTTCACTTCAGGTTAACTGTATCCCTCTGACCTTCTTATTGACGATGAAATACAGAAATTGCATCGAAATGAAATAGAAAAGGCACAATGCCGACTTAAGTAAAAGAAGACTGACTCTTCATACTGTCTATGTTTTGAACCATTCCTGTGACACTAGTTATAGATTCCGATGCTTCACTTCAGGTTTACTGTATCCCTCTGACTTTCTTATTGACGATCAAACACAGAAATTGCATCGAAATTAAATAAAAAAGGCTCAATGCCGACTCAAGTACAAGAAGACTGACTCATCTTACTGGCCTTGGTTTGAACCATTAGTGTGACACTAGTTTTAGATTCAGATGCTTCACTTCAGGTATACTGGATCCGGCTGACCTCCTTATTGATGATGAAGCACAGAAATTGCATCAGAGTTAAATACAAAAGGCACAATGCCAACTTAAGTATAAGAAGACTGACTCTTGTTACTGTCTATGTTTTGAACCATTCCTGTGACACTACTTATAGATTCCGATGCATCACTTCAGTATTACTGTATCCCTCTGACCTTCTTATTGACGATGAAACACAGAAATTGCATCGGAGTTAAATAAAAAAGGCTCAATGCCGACTCAAGTACAAGAAGACTGGCTCTTCTTACTGTCTATGCTTTGAACCATTCCTGTGACACTAGTTATAGATTCAGATGCTTCACTTCAGGTATACTGGATAGAACTGACCTTCTTAGTGATGATGAAGCAGAGAAATTGCATCAGAGTTAAATTCAAAATGCACAATGCCAACTTAAGTATAGGAGGACTGACACTTCTTACTGTCTATGTTTGAACCATTCCTGTGACATTTGTTATAGATTCCGATGCTTCACTTCAGGTTAACTGTATCCCTCTGACCTCCTTATTGACGATGGAACACAGAATTTGCATCTTAATTAAATACAAAGGGCACAATGCCGACTTAAGTACAAGAAGATTGACTCTTCTAAATGTCTATGTTTTGAACCATTCCTGTGACACTAGTAATAGATTCCGATGCTTCACTTCAGGTTTACTGTATCCCTCTGACCGTCTTATTGACGATGAATCACAGATATTGCATCGGAATTATATACAAAAGGCACAATGCCGACTTAAGTACAAGAAAATTGACTCATCTTACTGTCTATGTTTTGAACCGTTCCTGTGACACTAGTTATAGATTCCGATGCTTCACTTCAGGTTTACTGTAACCCTCAGACCTTCTTATTGGCGATAAAATTCAGAAATTGCATCGAAATTAAATACAAAAGGCACAATGCCGAATTAAGTACAAGAAGACTGACTCTTCTTACTGTCTATGCTTTGAACCATTCCTGTGACACTAGCTATAGATTCCGATGCTTCACTTCAGTTTTTCTGTATCCCTCTGACCTTATTATTGACGATGAACCACTATAAATTTCATCGGAATAAATACAAAAGGCACAATGCCGACTTAAGTACGAGAAGACTGACTCTTCCTACTGTCTATGTTTTGAACCATTCCTGTGACACTAGTTGTAGATTCCGTTGCTTCACTTCAGGTTTACTGTATCCCTCTGACCGTCTTATTGACGATGAAACACAAAAATTGCACTGGAAGTAAATACAAAAGGCACAATGCCGACTCAAGTACTAGAAGTCTGGCTCTTCTTACTGTCTATGTTTTGAACCATTCCTGTGACACTAGTTATAGATTCCGTTGCTTCACTTCAGTTTTACTATATCCCTCTGACCTTCTTATTGACGATGAAACACAGAAATTGTTTCGTAATTACATACAAAAGGCAAAATGCCGACTTAAGTACAAGAAAATATACTCATCTTACTGTCTATGTTTTGAACAATTCCTGTGACACTAGTTATAGATTCCGATGCTTCACTTCAGGTTTACTGTATCCCTCTGACCCTCTTATTGACGATGAAATACAGAAATTGCATCGAAATTAAATACAAAAGGCACAATGCCAACTTAAGTAAAAGAAGACTGACTCTCCATACTGTCTATATTTTGAACCATTCCTGTGACACTAGTTATAGATTCCGATGCTTCACTTCACGTTCACTGTATCCCTCTGACCTTCTTATAGACGATGAAACACAGAAATTGCATCGGAATTATATACAAAAGGCACAATGCCGTCTTAAGTACAAGAAGACAGACTCTTCTTACTGTCTATGTTTTGAACCTTTCCTGTGACACTAGTTACAGATTCCGATGCTTCACTTCAGGTTTACTGTATCCCTCTGACCTTCTTATTGACGATGAAACACAGAAATTGCATCTTAATTAAATACAAAAGACACGATGCAACTTAAGTACAAGAAGACTGACTCATCTTACAGTCTATGATTTGAACCATTCCTGTGACACTAGTTATAGATTTAGACGCTTCACTTCAGGTATACTGGATCCAACTGACCTTCTTATTGATGATGAAGCACAGAAATTGCATCAGAGTTAAATACAAAAGGCACAATGCCAACTTAAGTATAGGAGGACTGACACTTCTTACTGTCTATGTTTGAACCATTCCTGTGACATTAGTTATAGATTCCGATGCTTCACTTCAGGTTAACTGTATCCCTCTGACCTCCTTATTGACGATGAAACACAGAAATTGCATCTTAATTAAATACAAAAGGCACAATGCCGACCTAAGTACAAGAAGACTGACTCTTCTAAATGTCTATGTTTTGAACCATTCCTGTGACACTAGTTATAGATTCCGATGCTTCACTTCAGGTTTACTGTATCCCTCTGAACATCTAATTGACGATGAAACACAGAAATTGCTTCGGAATTATATACAAAAGGCACAATGCCGACTTAAGTACAAGAAAATTGACTCTTCTTACTGTCTATGTTTTGAACCATTCCTGTGACACTAGTTATAGATTCCGATGCTTCACTTCAGGTTTACTGTATCCCTCTGACCTTCTTATTGACGATGAAACACAGCAATTGCATCGGAATTAAATACAAAAGGCACAATGCCGACTCAAGTACAAGAAGACTGGCTCTTCTTACTGTCTATGTTTTGAACCATTCCTGTGACACTAGTTATACATTCCGATGCTTCACTTCAGGTTTACTGTATCCCTCTGACCTTCTCATTGACGATCGAACACAGAAATTTCATCGTAATTACATACACAAGGCACAATGCCGACTCAATTACAAGAAGACTGGCTCTTCTTACTGAATATGTTTTGAAAAATTCCTGTGACACTAGTTATAGATTCCGATGCTTCACTTCAGGTTTACTGTATCCCTCTGACCGTCGTATTGACGATGAATCACAGAAATTGCATCGGAATTAAATACAAAAGGCACAATGCCGACTCAAGTACATGAGGTCTGGCTCTTCTTACTGTCAATGTTTTGAACCATGCCTATGGCACTAGTTATAGATTCCGATGCTTCACTTCAGTTTTACTGTATCCCTCTGTCCTTCTTAGTGACGATGAAACACAGAAATTGCTTCGTAATTATATCCAAAAGCACAATGCCGGCTTAAGTACAAGAAAACTGACTCTTCTTACCCTCTATGTTTCGAACCACTCCTGTGACACTAGTTATAGATTCCGATGCTTCACTTTAGGTTTACTGTATCCCTCAGACCTTCTTATTGACGATGAAACATAGACATTGCATCTTAATTAAATACAAGAGGCACAATGCCAACTTAAGTACAAGAAGACTGACTCATCTTACTGTCTATGGTTTGAACCATTCCTGTGACACTAGTTATAGATTCAGATGCTTCACTTCAGATATACTGGATCCGGCTGACATTCTTATTGTGATGAAGCACAGAATTTGCATCAGAGTGAAATACAAAAGGCACAATGCCAACTTAAGTATAAGAAGAATGACTCTTCTAACTGTCTATGTTTTGAACCATTCCTGTGACACTAGTCATACATTCCGATGCTTCACTTCAGTTTTACTGCATCCCTCTGACCTTCTTATTGACGATGAACCACAGAAATTGCATCGGAATTAATTACAAAAGGAACAATGCCGACTTAAGTACAAGAAGACTGACTCTTCCTACAGTCTATGTTTTGAATCTTTCCTGTGACACTAGTTTTAGATTCCGATGCTTTACTTCAGGATAACTGTATCCCTCTGACCCCAATATTGACGATGAAACACAGAAATTACATCTTAATTAAATACAAAAGGCACAATGCCGACGGAAGTACAAGGAGACTGACTCTTCTTATTGTCTATGCTTTGAACCATTCCTGTGACACTAGTAATAGATTCCGATGCTTCACTTCAGGTTAACTGTATCCCTCTGACCTTCTTATTGACGATGAAATACAGAAATTGCATCGAAATGAAATAGAAAAGGCACAATGCCGACTTAAGTAAAAGAAGACTGACTCTTCATACTGTCTATGTTTTGAACCATTCCTGTGACACTAGTTATAGATTCCGATGCTTCACTTCAGGTTTACTGTATCCCTCTGACCTTCTTATTGACGATGAAACACAGAAATTGCATCGAAATTAAATAAAAAAGGCTCAATGCCGACTCAAGTACAAGAAGACTGACTCATCTTACTGTCTTTGGTTTGAACCATTAGTGTGACACTAGTTTTAGATTCAGATGCTTCACTTCAGGTATACTGGATCCGGCTGACCTCCTTATTGATGATGAAGCACAGAAATTGCATCAGAGTTAAATACAAAAGGCACAATGCCAACTTAAGTATAAGAAGACTGTCTCTTGTTACTGTCTATGTTTTGAACCATTCCTGTGACACTACTTATAGATTCCGATGCATCACTTCAGTTTTACTGTATCCCTCTGACCTTCTTATTGACGATGAACCACAGATATTGCATCGGAATTAAATACAAAAGGCACAATGCCGACTTAAGTACAAGAAGACTGACTCTTCCTACTGTCTATTACTTGAACCATTCCTGTGACACTAGTTTTAGAATCCGATGCCTCACTTCAGGTTAACTGTATCCCTCTGACCTCCTTATTGACGATGAAACACTGAAATTGCATCTTAATTAAATACAAAAGGCACAATGACGACTTAAGTACAAGAAGACTGACTCTTCTTACTGTCTATGTTTTGAACCATTCCTGTGACCCTAGTTATAGATTCCGATGCTTCACTTAACGTTTACTGTATCCCTCTGACCTTCCTATTGACGATCAAACACAGAAAATTCACCGGAATTAAATACAAAAGGCACAATGCCGTCTCAAAAACAAGAAGACTGGCTCTTCTTACTGCCTATGTTTTGAACCATTCCTGTGACACTAGTTATAGATTCCGATGCTTCACTTCAGGTTTACAGTATCCCTCTGACCGTCTTATTGACGATGAAACACAGAAATTGCATCGGAATTAAATACAAAAGGCACAATGACGACTCAAGTACAAGAAGTCTGGCTCTTCTTACAGTCTCTGTTTTGAACCATTCCTATGACACTAGTTATAGATTCCGATGCTTCACTTCAGTTTTACTGTATCCCACTGACCTTCTCATTGTCGATGAAACACAGAAAATGCTTCGGAATTATATACACAAGGCACAATGCCGACTTAAGTACAAGACAACTGACTCTTCTTACTCTCTATGTTTTGAACCATTCCTGTGACACTAGTTATAGATTCCGATGCTTCACTTCAGGATTACTATATCCCTTCTGATCATCTTATTGACGATGAATCACTGAAATTGCATCGGAATTATATACAAAAGGCACAATGACGACTTAAGTACAAGAAGACTGACTCTTCTTACTGTCTATGTTTTGAACCATTCCTGTGACACTAATTATAGATTCCGATGCTTCACTTCAGGTTTACTGTATCCCTCTGACCTTCTTATTGACGATCAAACACAGAAATTTCATCGGAATTAAATACAAAAGGCACAATGCCGACTCAAGTAAAAGAAGATTGGCTTTTCTTACTGCCTATGTTTTGAACCATTCCTGTGACACTAGTTATAGATTCCGATGCTTCACTACAGGTTTACTGTATCCCTCTGACCGTCTTATTGACGATGAATCACAGATATTGCATCGGAATTATATACAAAAGGCACAATGCCGACTTAAGTACAAGAAAATTGACTCTTCTTACTGTCTATGTTTTGAACCATTCCTGTGACACTAGTTATAGATCCCGATGCTTCACTTCAGGTTTACTGTATCCCTCTGACCGTCTTATTGACGATGAATCACAGATATTGCATCGGAATTATATACATAAGGCACAATGCCGACTTAAGTACAAGAAAATTGACTCTTCTTACTGTCTATGTTTTGAACCATTCCTGTGACACTAGTTATAGATTCCGATGCTTCACTTCAGGTTTACTGTAACCCTCAGACCTTCTTATTGGCGATGAAATACAGAAATTGCATCGAAATTAAATACAAAAGGCACAATGCCGAATTAAGTACAAGAAGACTGACTCTTCTTACTGTCTATGTTTTGAACCATTCCTGTGACACTAGCTATAGATTCCGATGCTTCACTTCAGTTTTTCTGTATCCCTCTGACCTTATTATTGACGAACAACCACTATAAATTTCATCGGAATAAATACAAAGGGCACAATGCCGACTTAAGTACGAGAAGACTGACTCTTCCTACTGTCTATGTTTTGAACCATTCCTGTGACACTAGTTGTAGATTCCGTTGCTTCACTTCAGGTTTACTGTACCCCTCTGACCGTCTTATTGACGATGAAACACAAAAATTGCACTGGAAGTAAATACAAAAGGCACAATGCCGACTCAAGTACTAGAAGTCTGGCTCTTCTTACTGTCTATGTTTGAACGATTCCTGTGACACTAGTTATAGATTCCGTTGCTTCACTTCAGTTTTACTATATCCCTCTGACCTTCTTATTGACGATGAAACACAGAAATTGCTTCGTAATTACATACAAAAGGCAAAATGCCGACTTAAGTACAAGAAAATATACTCATCTTACTGTCTATGTTTTGAACAATTCCTGTGACACTAGTTATAGATTCCGATGCTTCACTTCAGGTTTACTGTATCCCTCTGACCCTCTTATTGACGATGAAATACAGAAATTGCATCGAAATTAAATACAAAAGGCACAATGCCAACTTAAGTAAAAGAAGACTGACTCCCCATACTGTCTATATTTTGAACCATTCCTGTGACACTAGTTATAGATTCCGATGCTTCACTTCAGGTTTACTGTATCCCTCTGACCTTCTTATAGACGATGAAACACAGAAATTGCATCGGAATTATATACAAAAGGCACAATGCCGTCTTAAGTACAAGAAGACAGACTCTTCTTACTGTCTATGTTTTGAACCTTTCCTGTGACACTAGTTACAGATTCCGATGCTTCACTTCAGGTTTACTGTATCCCTCTGACCTTCTTATTGACGATGAAACACAGAAATTGCATCTTAATTAAATACAAAAGACACGATGCCAACTTAAGTACAAGAAGACTGACTCATCTTACTGTCTATGATTTGAACCATTCCTGTGACACTAGTTATAGATTCAGACGCTTCACTTCAGGTATACTGGATCCAACTGACCTTCTTATTGATGATGAAGCACAGAAATTGCATCAGAGTT
Organism: Schistocerca piceifrons; assembly: GCF_021461385.2. Lineage (NCBI taxonomy): Eukaryota > Metazoa > Arthropoda > Insecta > Orthoptera > Acrididae > Schistocerca > Schistocerca piceifrons. The sequence continues at coordinate 216,576 of NW_025728143.1, read as the reverse complement.
AAATACAAAAGTCACAATGCCAACTTAAGTATAGGAGGACTGACACTTCTTACTGTCTATGTTTGAACCATTCCTGTGACATTAGTTATAGATTCCGATGCTTCACTTCAGGTTAACTGTATCCCTCTGACCTCCTTATTGACGATGAAACACAGAAATTGCATCTTAATTAAATACAAAAGGCACAATGCCGACCTAAGTACAAGAAGACTGACTCTTCTAAATGTCTATGTTTTGAACCATTCCTGTGACACTAGTTATAGATTCCGATGCTTCACTTCAGGTTTACTGTATCCCTCTGAACATCTAATTGACGATGAAACACAGAAATTGCTTCGGAATTATATACAAAAGGCACAATGCCGACTTAAGTACAAGAAAATTGACTTTTCTTACTGTCTATGTTTTGACCCATTCCTGTGACACTAGTTATAGATTCCGATGCTTCACTTCAGGTTTACTGTATCCCTCTGACCTTCTTATTGACGATGAAACACAGCAATTGCATCGGAATTAAATAGAAAAGGCACAATGCCGACTCAAGTACAAGAAGACTGGCTCTTCTTACTGTCTATGTTTTGAACCATTCCTGTGACCCTAGTTATACATTCCGATGCTTCGCTTCAGGTTTACTGTATCCCTCTGACCTTCTCATTGACGATCGAACACAGAAATTTCATCGTAATTACATACACAAGGCACAATGCCGACTCAATTACAAGAAGACTGGCTCTTCTTACTGAATATGTTTTGAACCATTCCTGTGACACTAGTTATAGATTCCGATGCTTCACTTCGGGTTTACTGTATCCCTCTGACCGTCGTATTGACGATGAATCACAGAAATTGCATCGGAATTAAATACAAAAGACACAATGCCGACTCAAGTACATGAGGTCTGGCTCTTCTTACTGTCAATGTTTTGAACCATGCCTATGGCACTAGTTATAGATTCCGATGCTTCACTTCAGTTTTACTGTATCCCTCTGTCCTTCTTAGTGACGATGAAACACAGAAATTGCTTCGTAATTATATCCAAAAGCACAATGCCGGCTTAAGTACAAGAAAACTGACTCTTCTTACCCTCTATGTTTCGAACCACTCCTGTGACACTAGTTATAGATTCCGATGCTTCACTTTAGGTTTACTGTATCCCTCAGACCTTCTTATTGACGATGAAACATAGACATTGCATCTCAATTAAATACAAGAGGCACAATGCCAACTTAAGTACAAGAAGACTGACTTATCTTACTGTCTATGGTTTGAACCATTCCTGTGACACTAGTTATAGATTCAGATGCTTCACTTCAGATATACTGGATCCGGCTGACCTTCTTATTGTGATGAAGCACAGAATTTGCATCAGAGTGAAATACAAAAGGCACAATGCCAACTTAAGTATAAGAAGAATGACTCTTCTAACTGTCTATGTTTTGAACCATTCCTGTGACACTAGTCATACATTCCGATGCTTCACTTCAGTTTTACTGCATCCCTCTGACCTTCTTATTGACGATGAACCACAGAAATTGCATCGGAATTAATTACAAAAGGAACAATGCCGACTTAAGTACAAGAAGACTGACTCTTCCTACTGTCTATGTTTTGAATCTTTCCTGTGACACTAGTTTTAGATTCCGATGCTTTACTTCAGGTTAACTGTATCCCTCTGACCCCAATATTGACGATGAAACACAGAAATTACATCATAATTAAATACAAAAGGCACAATGCCGACTGAAGTACAAGGAGACTGACTCTTCTTATTGTCTATGTTTTGAACCATTCCTGTGACACTAGTAATAGATTCCGATGCTTCACTTCAGGTTAACTGTATCCCTCTGACCTTCTTATTGACGATGAAATACAGAAATTGCATCGAAATGAAATAGAAAAGGCACAATGCCGACTTAAGTAAAAGAAGACTGACTCTTCATACTGTCTATGTTTTGAACCATTCCTGTGACACTAGTTATAGATTCCGATGCTTCACTTCAGGTTTACTGTATCCCTCTGACCTTCTTATTGACGATCAAACACAGAAATTGCATCGAAATTAAATAAAAAAGGCTCAATGCCGACTCAAGTACAAGAAGACTGACTCATCTTACTGTCTTTGGTTTGAACCATTAGTGTGACACTAGTTTTAGATTCAGATGCTTCACTTCAGGTATACTGGATCCGGCTGACCTCCTTATTGATGATGAAGCACAGAAATTGCATCAGAGTTAAATACAAAAGGCACAATGCCAACTTAAGTATAAGAAGACTGTCTCTTGTTACTGTCTATGTTTTGAACCATTCCTGTGACACTACTTATAGATTCCGATGCATCACTTCAGTTTTACTGTATCCCTCTGACCTTCTTATTGACGATGAACCACAGATATTGCATAGGAATTAAATACAAAAGGCACAATGCCGACTTAAGTACAAGAAGACTGACTCTTCCTACTGTCTATTACTTGAACCATTCCTGTGACACTAGTTTTAGAATCCGATGCCTCACTTCAGGTTAACTGTATCCCTCTGACCTCCTTATTGACGATGAAACACTGAAATTGCATCTTAATTAAATACAAAAGGCACAATGACGACTTAAGTACAAGAAGACTGACTCTTCTTACTGTCTATGTTTTGAACCATTCCTGTGACCCTAGTTATAGATTCCGATGCTTCACTTAACGTTTACTGTATCCCTCTGACCTTCCTATTGACGATCAAACACAGAAAATTCACCGGAATTAAATACAAAAGGCACAATGCCGTCTCAAAAACAAGAAGACTGGCTCTTCTTACTGCCTATGTTTTGAACCATTCCTGTGACACTAGTTACAGATTCCGATGCTTCACTTCAGGTTTACAGTATCCCTCTGACCGTCTTATTGACGATGAAACACAGAAATTGCATCGGAATTAAATACAAAAGGCACAATGACGACTCAAGTACAAGAAGTCTGGCTCTTCTTACAGTCTCTGTTTTGAACCATTCCTATGACACTAGTTATAGATTCCGATGCTTCACTTCGGTTTTACTGTATCCCACTGACCTTCTCATTGTCGATGAAACACAGAAAATGCTTCGGAATTGAATACACAAGGCACAATGCCGACTTAAGTACAAGACAACTGACTCTTCTTACTCTCTATGTTTTGAACCATTCCTGTGACACTAGTTATAGATTCCGATGCTTCACTTCAGGATTACTATATCCCTCTGATCATCTTATTGACGATGAATCACTGAAATTGCATCGGAATTATATACAAAAGGCACAATGACGACTTAAGTACAAGAAGACTGACTCTTCTTACTGTCTATGTTTTGAACCATTCCTGTGACACTAATTATAGATTCCGATGCTTCACTTCAGGTTTACTGTATCCCTCTGACCTTCTTATTGACGATCAAACACAGAAATTTCATCGGAATTAAATACAAAAGGCACAATGCCGACTCAAGTAAAAGAAGATTGGCTTTTCTTACTGCCTATGTTTTGAACCATTCCTGTGACACTAGTTATAGATTCCGATGCTTCACTACAGGTTTACTGTATCCCTCTGACCGTCTTATTGACGATGAATCACAGATATTGCATCGGAATTATATACAAAAGGCACAATGCCGACTTAAGTACAAGAAAATTGACTCTTCTTACTGTCTATGTTTTGAACCATTCCTGTGACACTAGTTATAGATCCCGATGCTTCACTTCAGGTTTACTGTATCCCTCTGACCGTCTTATTGACGATGAATCACAGATATTGCATCGGAATTATATACAAAAGGCACAATGCCGACTTAAGTACAAGAAAATTGACTCTTCTTACTGTCTATGTTTTGAACCATTCCTGTGACACTAGTTATAGATTCCGATGCTTCACTTCAGGTTTACTGTAACCCTCAGACCTTCTTATTGGCGATGAAATACAGAAATTGCATCGAAATTAAATACAAAAGGCACAATGCCGAATTAAGTACAAGAAGACTGACTCTTCTTACTGTCTATGTTTTGAACCATTCCTGTGACACTAGCTATAGATTCCGATGCTTCACTTCAGTTTTTCTGTATCCCTCTGACCTTATTATTGACGAACAACCACTATAAATTTCATCGGAATAAATACAAAGGGCAAAATGCCGACTTAAGTACGAGAAGACTGACTCTTCCTACTGTCTATGTTTTGAACCATTCCTGTGACACTAGTTGTAGATTCCGTTGCTTCACTTCAGGTTTACTGTACCCCTCTGACCGTCTTATTGACGATGAAACACAAAAATTGCACTGGAAGTAAATACAAAAGGCACAATGCCGACTCAAGTACTAGAAGTCTGGCTCTTCTTACTGTCTATGTTTTGAACCATTCCTGTGACACTAGTTATAGATTCCGTTGCTTCACTTCAGTTTTACTATATCCCTCTGACCTTCTTATTGACGATGAAACACAGAAATTGCTTCGTAATTACATACAAAAGGCAAAATGCCGACTTAAGTACAAGAAAATATACTCATCTTACTGTCTATGTTTTGAACAATTCCTGTGACACTAGTTATAGATTCCGATGCTTCACTTCAGGTTTACTGTATCCCTCTGACCCTCTTATTGACGATGAAATACAGAAATTGCATCGAAATTAAATACAAAAGGCACAATGCCAACTTAAGTAAAAGAAGACTGACTCCCCATACTGTCTATATTTTGAACCATTCCTGTGACACTAGTTATAGATTCCGATGCTTCACTTCAGGTTTACTGTATCCCTCTGACCTTCTTATAGACGATGAAACACAGAAATTGCATCGGAATTATATACAAAAGGCACAATGCCGTCTTAAGTACAAGAAGACAGACTCTTCTTACTGTCTATGTTTTGAACCTTTCCTGTGACACTAGTTACAGATTCCGATGCTTCACTTCAGGTTTACTGTATCCCTCTGACCTTCTTATTGACGATGAAACACAGAAATTGCATCTTAATTAAATACAAAAGACACGATGCCAACTTAAGTACAAGAAGACTGACTCATCTTACTGTCTATGATTTGAACCATTCCTGTGACACTAGTTATAGATTCAGACGCTTCACTTCAGGTATACTGGATCCAACTGACCTTCTTATTGATGATGAAGCACAGAAATTGCATCAGAGTTAAATACAAAAGTCACAATGCCAACTTAAGTATAGGAGGACTGACACTTCTTACTGTCTATGTTTGAACCATTCCTGTGACATTAGTTATAGATTCCGATGCTTCACTTCAGGTTAACTGTATCCCTCTGACCTCCTTATTGACGATGAAACACAGAAATTGCATCTTAATTAAATACAAAAGGCACAATGCCGACCTAAGTACAAGAAGACTGACTCTTCTAAATGTCTATGTTTTGAACCATTCCTGTGACACTAGTTATAGATTCCGATGCTTCACTTCAGGTTTACTGTATCCCTCTGAACATCTAATTGACGATGAAACACAGAAATTGCTTCGGAATTATATACAAAAGGCACAATGCCGACTTAAGTACAAGAAAATTGACTCTTCTTACTGTCTATGTTTTGACCCATTCCTGTGACACTAGTTATAGATTCCGATGCTTCACTTCAGGTTTACTGTATCCCTCTGACCTTCTTATTGACGATGAAACACAGCAATTGCATCGGAATTAAATACAAAAGGCACAATGCCGACTCAAGTACAAGAAGACTGGCTCTTCTTACTGTCTATGTTTTGAACCATTCCTGTGACCCTAGTTATACATTCCGATGCTTCACTTCAGGTTTACTGTATCCCTCTGACCTTCTCATTGACGATCGAACACAGAAATTTCATCGTAATTACATACACAAGGCACAATGCCGACTCAATTACAAGAAGACTGGCTCTTCTTACTGAATATGTTTTGAACCACTCCTGTGACAATAGTTATAGATTCCGATGCTTCACTTCAGGTTTACTGTATCCCTCTGACCGTCGTATTGACGATGAATCACAGAAATTGCATCGGAATTAAATACAAAAGGCACAATGCCGACTCAAGTACATGAGGTCTGGCTCTTCTTACTGTCAATGTTTTGAACCATGCCTATGGCACTAGTTATAGATTCCGATGCTTCACTTCAGTTTTACTGTATCCCTCTGTCCTTCTTAGTGACGATGAAACACAGAAATTGCTTCGTAATTATATCCAAAAGCACAATGCCGGCTTAAGTACAAGAAAACTGACTCTTCTTACCCTCTATGTTTCGAACCACTCCTGTGACACTAGTTATAGATTCCGATGCTTCACTTTAGGTTTACTGTATCCCTCAGACCCTCTTATTGACGATGAAACATAGACATTGCATCTTAATTAAATACAAGAGGCACAATGCCAACTTAAGTACAAGAAGACTGACTCATCTTACTGTCTATGGTTTGAACCATTCCTGTGACACTTGTTATAGATTCAGATGCTTCACTTCAGATATACTGGATCCGGCTGACCTTCTTATTGTGATGAAGCACAGAATTTGCATCAGAGTGAAATACAAAAGGCACAATGCCAACTTAAGTATAAGAAGAATGACTCTTCTAACTGTCTATGTTTTGAACCATTCCTGTGACACTAGTCATACATTCCGATGCTTCACTTCAGTTTTACTGCATCCCTCTGACCTTCTTATTGACGATGAACCACAGAAATTGCATCGGAATTAATTACAAAAGGAACAATGCCGACTTAAGTACAAGAAGACTGACTCTTCCTACTGTCTATGTTTTGAATCTTTCCTGTGACACTAGTTTTAGATTCCGATGCTTTACTTCAGGTTAACTGTATCCCTCTGACCCCAATATTGACGATGAAACACAGAAATTACATCTTAATTAAATACAAAAGGCACAATGCCGACTGAAGTACAAGGAGACTGACTCTTCTTATTGTCTATGCTTTGAACCATTCCTGTGACACTAGTAATAGATTCCGATGCTTCACTTCAGGTTAACTGTATCCCTCTGACCTTCTTATTGACGATGAAATACAGAAATTGCATCGAAATGAAATAGAAAAGGCACAATGCCGACTTAAGTAAAAGAAGACTGACTCTTCTTACTGTCTATGTTTTAAACCATTCTGTGACACTAGTTATAGATTCCGATGCTTCACTTCAGGTTTACTGTATCCCTCTGACCTTCTTATTGACGATCAAACACAGAAATTGCATCGAAATTAAATAAAAAAGGCTCAATGCCGACTCAAGTACAAGAACACTGGCTCTTCTTACTGTCTATGTTTTAAACCATTCCTGTGACACTAGTTATAGATTCCGATGCTTCACTTCAGGTTTACTGTATCCCTCTGACCTTCTTATTGACGATGAAACACAGAAATTGCATCTTAATTAAATACAAATGGCACAATGCCAACTTAAGTACAAGAAGACTGACTCATCTTACTGTCTTTGGTTTGAACCATTAGTGTGACACTAGTTATAGATTCAGATGCTTCACTTCAGGTATACTGGATCCGGCTGACCTCCTTATTGATGATGAAGCACAGAAATTGTATCATAGTTAAATACAAAAGGCACAATGCCAACTTAAGTATAAGAAGACTGACTCTTGTTACTGTCTATGTTTTGAACCATTCCTGTGACACTACTTATAGATTCCGATGCATCACTTCAGTTTTACTGTATCCCTCTGACCTTCTTATTGACGATGAACCACAGATATTGCATCGGATATAAATACAAAAGGCACAATGCAACTTAAGTACAAGAAGACTGACTCTTCCTACTGTCTATTACTTGAACCATTCCTGTGACACTAGTTTTAGATTCCGATGCCTCACTTCAGGTTAACTGTATCCCTCTGACCTCCTTATTGACGATGAAACACTGAAATTGCATCTTAATTAAATACAAAAGGCACAATGACGACTTAAGTACAAGAAGACTGACTCTTCTTACTGTCTATGTTTTGAACCATTCCTGTGACCCTAGTTATAGATTCCGATGCTTCACTTAACGTTTACTGTATCCCTCTGACCTTCCTATTGACGATCAAACACAGAAAATTCACCGGAATTAAATACAAAAGGCACAATGCCGTCTCAAAAACAAGAAGACTGGCTCTTCTTACTGCCTATGTTTTGAACCATTCCTGTGACACTAGTTATAGATTCCGATGCTTCACTTCAGGTTTACAGTATCCCTCTGACCGTCTTATTGACGATGAAACACAGAAATTGCATCGGAATTAAATACAAAAGGCACAATGACGACTCAAGTACAAGAAGTCTGGCTCTTCTTACAGTCTCCGTTTTGAACCATTCCTATGACACTAGTTATAGATTCCGATACTTCACTTCAGTTTTACTGTATCCCTCTGACCTTCTCATTGTCGATGAAACACAGAAAATGCTTCGGAATTATATACACAAGGCACAATGCGGACTTAAGTACAAGACAACTGACTCTTCTTACTCTCTATGTTTTGAACCATTCCTGTGACACTAGTTATAGATTCCGATGCTTCACTTCAGGATTACTATATCCCTCTGATCATCTTATTGACGATGAATCACTGAAATTGCATCGGAATTATATACAAAAGGCACAATGACGACTTAAGTACAAGAAGACTGACTCTTCTTACTGTCTATGTTTTGAACCATTCCTGTGACACTAGTTATAGATTCCGATGCTTCACTTCAGGTTTACTGTATCACTCTGACCTTCTTATTGACGATCAAACACAGAAATTTCATCGGAATTAAATACAAAAGGCACAATGCCGACTCAAGTAAAAGAAGATTGGCTTTTCTTACTGCCTATGTTTTGAACCATTCCTGTGACACTAGTTATAGATTCCGATGCTTCACTACAGGTTTACTGTATCCCTCTGACCGTCTTATTGACGATGAAACACAGAAATTGCATCGAATTAAATACAAAAGGCACAATGCTGACTCAAGTACAAGAAGTCTGGCTCTTCTTACTGTCTATGTTTTGAACCATTCCTGTGACACTAGTAATAGATTCCGATGTTTCACTTCAGTTTTACTGTATCCCTCTGACCTCCTTATAGACGATGAAACACAGAAATTCCTTCGGAATTATATACAAAAGGCACAATGCCGACTTAAGTACAAGAGAACTGACTCTTCTTACTGTCTATGTTTTGAACCATTCCTGTGACACTAGTTATAGCTTCCGATGCTTCACTTCAGGTTTACTGTATCCCTCTGACCTTCTTATTGACGATGAAATACAGAAATTGCATCGAAATTGAATACAAAAGGCACAATGCCGACTTAAGTAAAAGAAGACTGACGCTTCATACTGTCTATGTTTTGAACCATTCCTGTGACTCTAGTTATAGATTCCGATGCATCACTTCAGGTTTACTGTATCAGTCTGACCTTCTTATTGACGATGAAACACAGAAATTGCATCGGAATAAAATACAAAAGGCACAATGCCGACTCAAGTACAAGAAGTCTGGCTCTTCTTACTGTCTATGTTTTGAACCATTCCTGTGACACTAGTAATAGATTCAATGCTTCACTTCAGTTTTACTGTATCCCTCTGACCTCCTTATAGACGATGAAACACAGAAATTGCTTCGGCATTATATACAAAAGGCACAATGCCGACTTAAGTACAAGAAAACTGACTCTTCTTACTGTATATGTTTTGAACCATTCCTGTGACACTGGTTATACCTTCCGATGCTTCACTTCAGGTTTACTGTATCCCTCTGACCTTCTTATTGACGATGAAATACAGAAATTGCATCGAAATTAAATACAAAAGGCACAATGCCGACTTAAGTAAAAGAAGACTGACTCTTCATACTGTCTATGTTTTGAACCATTCCTGTGACACTAGTTATAGATTCCGATGCTTCACTTCAGGTTTACTGTATCCCTCTGACCTTCTTATTGACGATGAAGCACAGAAATTGCATCGGAATTAAATACAAAAGGCACAATGCCGACTCAAGTACAAGAAGACTGGCTCTTCTTACTGTCTATGTTTTGAACCATTCCTGTGACACTAGTTATAGATTCCGATGCTTCACTTCAGGTTTACTGTATCCCTCTGACCTTCTTATTGACGATCAAACACAGAAATTTCATTGGAATTAAATACAAAAGGCAAAATGCCGACTCAAGTAAAAGAAGATTGGCTTTTCTTACTGCCTATGTTTTGAACCATTCCTGTGACACTAGTTATAGATTCCGATGCTTCACTACAGGTTTACTGTATCCCTCTGACCGTCTTATTGACGATGAATCACAGATATTGCATCGGAATTATATACAAAAGGCACAATGCCGACTTAAGAACAAGAAAATTGACTCTTCTTACTGTCTATGTTTTGAACCATTCCTGTGACACTAGTTATAGATCCCGATGCTTCACTTCAGGTTTACTGTATCCCTCTGACCGTCTTATTGACGATGAATCACAGATATTGCATCGGAATTATATACAAAAGGCACAATGCCGACTTAAGTACAAGAAAATTGACTCTTCTTACTGTCTATGTTTTGAACCATTCCTGTGACACTAGTTATAGATTCCGATGCTTCACTTCAGGTTTACTGTAACCCTCAGACCTTCTTATTGGCGATGAAATACAGAAATTGCATCGAAATTAAATACAAAAGGCACAATGCCGAATTAAGTACAAGAAGACTGACTCTTCTTACTGTCTATGTTTTGAACCATTCCTGTGACACTAGCTATAGATTCCGATGCTTCACTTCAGTTTTTCTGTATCCCTCTGACCTTATTATTGACGAACAACCACTATAAATTTCATCGGAATAAATACAAAGGGCACAATGCCGACTTAAGTACGAGAAGACTGACTCTTCCTACTGTCTATGTTTTGAACCATTCCTGTGACACTAGTTGTAGATTCCGTTGCTTCACTTCAGGTTTACTGTACCCCTCTGACCGTCTTATTGACGATGAAACACAAAAATTGCACTGGAAGTAAATACAAAAGGCACAATGCCGACTCAAGTACTAGAAGTCTGGCTCTTCTTACTGTCTATGTTTTGAACCATTCCTGTGACACTAGTTATAGATTCCGTTGCTTCACTTCAGTTTTACTATATCCCTCTGACCTTCTTATTGACGATGAAACACAGAAATTGCTTCGTAATTACATACAAAAGGCAAAATGCCGACTTAAGTACAAGAAAATATACTCATCTTACTGTCTATGTTTTGAACAATTCCTGTGACACTAGTTATAGATTCCGATGCTTCACTTCAGGTTTACTGTATCCCTCTGACCCTCTTATTGACGATGAAATACAGAAATTGCATCGAAATTAAATACAAAAGGCACAATGCCAACTTAAGTAAAAGAAGACTGACTCCCCATACTGTCTATATTTTGAACCATTCCTGTGACACTAGTTATAGATTCCGATGCTTCACTTCAGGTTTACTGTATCCCTCTGACCTTCTTATAGACGATGAAACACAGAAATTGCATCGGAATTATATACAAAAGGCACAATGCCGTCTTAAGTACAAGAAGACAGACTCTTCTTACTGTCTATGTTTTGAACCTTTCCTGTGACACTAGTTACAGATTCCGATGCTTCACTTCAGGTTTACTGTATCCCTCTGACCTTCTTATTGACGATGAAACACAGAAATTGCATCTTAATTAAATACAAAAGACACGATGCCAACTTAAGTACAAGAAGACTGACTCATCTTACTGTCTATGATTTGAACCATTCCTGTGACACTAGTTATAGATTCAGACGCTTCACTTCAGGTATACTGGATCCAACTGACCTTCTTATTGATGATGAAGCACAGAAATTGCATCAGAGTTAAATACAAAAGTCACAATGCCAACTTAAGTATAGGAGGACTGACACTTCTTACTGTCTATGTTTGAACCATTCCTGTGACATTAGTTATAGATTCCGATGCTTCACTTCAGGTTAACTGTATCCCTCTGACCTCCTTATTGACGATGAAACACAGAAATTGCATCTTAATTAAATACAAAAGGCACAATGCCGACCTAAGTACAAGAAGACTGACTCTTCTAAATGTCTATGTTTTGAACCATTCCTGTGACACTAGTTATAGATTCCGATGCTTCACTTCAGGTTTACTGTATCCCTCTGAACATCTAATTGACGATGAAACACAGAAATTGCTTCGGAATTATATACAAAAGGCACAATGCCGACTTCAGTACAAGAAAATTGACTCTTCTTACTGTCTATGTTTTGACCCATTCCTGTGACACTAGTTATAGATTCCGATGCTTCACTTCAGGTTTACTGTATCCCTCTGACCTTCATATTGACGATGAAACACAGCAATTGCATCGGAATTAAATACAAAAGGCACAATGCCGACTCAAGTACAAGAAGACTGGCTCTTCTTACTGTCTATGTTTTGAACCATTCCTGTGACCCTAGTTATACATTCCGATGCTTCACTTCAGGTTTACTGTATCCCTCTGACCTTCTCATTGACGATCGAACACAGAAATTTCATCGTAATTACATACACAAGGCACAATGCCGACTCAATTACAAGAAGACTGGCTCTTCTTACTGAATATGTTTTGAACCATTCCTGTGACACTAGTTATAGATTCCGATGCTTCACTTCAGGTTTACTGTATCCCTCTGACCGTCGTATTGACGATGAATCACAGAAATTGCATCGGAATTAAATACAAAAGACACAATGCCGACTCAAGTACATGAGGTCTGGCTCTTCTTACTGTCAATGTTTTGAACCATGCCTATGGCACTAGTTATAGATTCCGATGCTTCACTTCAGTTTTACTGTATCCCTCTGTCCTTCTTAGTGACGATGAAACACAGAAATTGCTTCGTAATTATATCCAAAAGCACAATGCCGGCTTAAGTACAAGAAAACTGACTCTTCTTACCCTCTATGTTTCGAACCACTCCTGTGACACTAGTTATAGATTCCGATGCTTCACTTTAGGTTTACTGTATCCCTCAGACCTTCTTATTGACGATGAAACATAGACATTGCATCTCAATTAAATACAAGAGGCACAATGCCGACTTAAGTACAAGAAGACTGACTCTTCCTACTGTCTATGTTTTGAATCTTTCCTGTGACACTAGTTTTAGATTCCGATGCTTTACTTCAGGTTAACTGTATCCCTCTGACCCCAATATTGACGATGAAACACAGAAATTACATCATAATTAAATACAAAAGGCACAATGCCGACTGAAGTACAAGGAGACTGACTCTTCTTATTGTCTATGTTTTGAACCATTCCTGTGACACTAGTAATAGATTCCGATGCTTCACTTCAGGTTAACTGTATCCCTCTGACCTTCTTATTGACGATGAAATACAGAAATTGCATCGAAATGAAATAGAAAAGGCACAATGCCGACTTAAGTAAAAGAAGACTGACTCTTCATACTGTCTATGTTTTGAACCATTCCTGTGACACTAGTTATAGATTCCGATGCTTCACTTCAGGTTTACTGTATCCCTCTGACCTTCTTATTGACGATCAAACACAGAAATTGCATCGAAATTAAATAAAAAAGGCTCAATGCCGACTCAAGTACAAGAAGACTGACTCATCTTACTGTCTTTGGTTTGAACCATTAGTGTGACACTAGTTTTAGATTCAGATGCTTCACTTCAGGTATACTGGATCCGGCTGACCTCCTTATTGATGATGAAGCACAGAAATTGCATCAGAGTTAAATACAAAAGGCACAATGCCAACTTAAGTATAAGAAGACTGTCTCTTGTTACTGTCTATGTTTTGAACCATTCCTGTGACACTACTTATAGATTCCGATGCATCACTTCAGTTTTACTGTATCCCTCTGACCTTCTTATTGACGATGAACCACAGATATTGCATCGGAATTAAATACAAAAGGCACAATGCCGACTTAAGTACAAGAAGACTGACTCTTCCTACTGTCTATTACTTGAACCATTCCTGTGACACTAGTTTTAGAATCCGATGCCTCACTTCAGGTTAACTGTATACCTCTGACCTCCTTATTGACGATGAAACACTGAAATTGCATCTTAATTAAATACAAAAGGCACAATGACGACTTAAGTACAAGAAGACTGACTCTTCTTACTGTCTATGTTTTGAACCATTCCTGTGACCCTAGTTATAGATTCCGATGCTTCACTTAACGTTTACTGTATCCCTCTGACCTTCCTATTGACGATCAAACACAGAAAATTCACCGGAATTAAATACAAAAGGCACAATGCCGTCTCAAAAACAAGAAGACTGGCTCTTCTTACTGCCTATGTTTTGAACCATTCCTGTGACACTAGTTATAGATTCCGATGCTTCACTTCAGGTTTACAGTATCCCTCTGACCGTCTTATTGACGATGAAACACAGAAATTGCATCGGAATTAAATACAAAAGGTACAATGACGACTCAAGTACAAGAAGTCTGGCTCTTCTTACAGTCTCTGTTTTGAACCATTCCTATGACACTAGTTATAGATTCCGATGCTTCACTTCGGTTTTACTGTATCCCACTGACCTTCTCATTGTCGATGAAACACAGAAAATGCTTCGGAATTGAATACACAAGGCACAATGCCGACTTAAGTACAAGACAACTGACTCTTCTTACTCTCTATGTTTTGAACCATTCCTGTGACACTAGTTATAGATTCCGATGCTTCACTTCAGGATTACTATATCCCTCTGATCATCTTATTGACGATGAATCACTGAAATTGCATCGGAATTATATACAAAAGGCACAATGACGACTTAAGTACAAGAAGACTGACTCTTCTTACTGTCTATGTTTTGAACCATTCCTGTGACACTAATTATAGATTCCGATGCTTCACTTCAGGTTTACTGTATCCCTCTGACCTTCTTATTGACGATCAAACACAGAAATTTCATCGGAATTAAATACAAAAGGCACAATGCCGACTCAAGTAAAAGAAGATTGGCTTTTCTTACTGCCTATGTTTTGAACCATTCCTGTGACACTAGTTATAGATTCCGATGCTTCACTACAGGTTTACTGTATCCCTCTGACCGTCTTATTGACGATGAATCACAGATATTGCATCGGAATTATATACAAAAGGCACAATGCCGACTTAAGTACAAGAAAATTGACTCTTCTTACTGTCTATGTTTTGAACCATTCCTGTGACACTAGTTATAGATCCCGATGCTTCACTTCAGGTTTACTGTATCCCTCTGACCGTCTTATTGACGATGAATCACAGATATTGCATCGGAATTATATACAAAAGGCACAATGCCGACTTAAGTACAAGAAAATTGACTCTTCTTACTGTCTATGTTTTGAACCATTCCTGTGACACTAGTTATAGATTCCGATGCTTCACTTCAGGTTTACTGTAACCCTCAGACCTTCTTATTGGCGATGAAATACAGAAATTGCATCGAAATTAAATACAAAAGGCACAATGCCGAATTAAGTACAAGAAGACTGACTCTTCTTACTGTCTATGTTTTGAACCATTCCTGTGACACTAGCTATAGATTCCGATGCTTCACTTCAGTTTTTCTGTATCCCTCTGACCTTATTATTGACGAACAACCACTATAAATTTCATCGGAATAAATACAAAGGGCAAAATGCCGACTTAAGTACGAGAAGACTGACTCTTCCTACTGTCTATGTTTTGAACCATTCCTGTGACACTAGTTGTAGATTCCGTTGCTTCACTTCAGGTTTACTGTACCCCTCTGACCGTCTTATTGACGATGAAACACAAAAATTGCACTGGAAGTAAATACAAAAGGCACAATGCCGACTCAAGTACTAGAAGTCTGGCTCTTCTTACTGTCTATGTTTTGAACCATTCCTGTGACACTAGTTATAGATTCCGTTGCTTCACTTCAGTTTTACTATATCCCTCTGACCTTCTTATTGACGATGAAACACAGAAATTGCTTCGTAATTACATACAAAAGGCAAAATGCCGACTTAAGTACAAGAAAATATACTCATCTTACTGTCTATGTTTTGAACAATTCCTGTGACACTAGTTATAGATTCCGATGCTTCACTTCAGGTTTACTGTATCCCTCTGACCCTCTTATTGACGATGAAATACAGAAATTGCATCGAAATTAAATACAAAAGGCACAATGCCAACTTAAGTAAAAGAAGACTGACTCCCCATACTGTCTATATTTTGAACCATTCCTGTGACACTAGTTATAGATTCCGATGCTTCACTTCAGGTTTACTGTATCCCTCTGACCTTCTTATAGACGATGAAACACAGAAATTGCATCGGAATTATATACAAAAGGCACAATGCCGTCTTAAGTACAAGAAGACAGACTCTTCTTACTGTCTATGTTTTGAACCTTTCCTGTGACACTAGTTACAGATTCCGATGCTTCACTTCAGGTTTACTGTATCCCTCTGACCTTCTTATTGACGATGAAACACAGAAATTGCATCTTAATTAAATACAAAAGACACGATGCCAACTTAAGTACAAGAAGACTGACTCATCTTACTGTCTATGATTTGAACCATTCCTGTGACACTAGTTATAGATTCAGACGCTTCACTTCAGGTATACTGGATCCAACTGACCTTCTTATTGATGATGAAGCACAGAAATTGCATCAGAGTTAAATACAAAAGTCACAATGCCAACTTAAGTATAGGAGGACTGACACTTCTTACTGTCTATGTTTGAACCATTCCTGTGACATTAGTTATAGATTCCGATGCTTCACTTCAGGTTAACTGTATCCCTCTGACCTCCTTATTGACGATGAAACACAGAAATTGCATCTTAATTAAATACAAAAGGCACAATGCCGACCTAAGTACAAGAAGACTGACTCTTCTAAATGTCTATGTTTTGAACCATTCCTGTGACACTAGTTATAGATTCCGATGCTTCACTTCAGGTTTACTGTATCCCTCTGAACATCTAATTGACGATGAAACACAGAAATTGCTTCGGAATTATATACAAAAGGCACAATGCCGACTTAAGTACAAGAAAATTGACTCTTCTTACTGTCTATGTTTTGACCCATTCCTGTGACACTAGTTATAGATTCCGATGCTTCACTTCAGGTTTACTGTATCCCTCTGACCTTCTTATTGACGATGAAACACAGCAATTGCATCGGAATTAAATACAAAAGGCACAATGCCGACTCAAGTACAAGAAGACTGGCTCTTCTTACTGTCTATGTTTTGAACCATTCCTGTGACCCTAGTTATACATTCCGATGCTTCACTTCAGGTTTACTGTATCCCTCTGACCTTCTCATTGACGATCGAACACAGAAATTTCATCGTAATTACATACACAAGGCACAATGCCGACTCAATTACAAGAAGACTGGCTCTTCTTACTGAATATGTTTTGAACCACTCCTGTGACAATAGTTATAGATTCCGATGCTTCACTTCAGGTTTACTGTATCCCTCTGACCGTCGTATTGACGATGAATCACAGAAATTGCATCGGAATTAAATACAAAAGGCACAATGCCGACTCAAGTACATGAGGTCTGGCTCTTCTTACTGTCAATGTTTTGAACCATGCCTATGGCACTAGTTATAGATTCCGATGCTTCACTTCAGTTTTACTGTATCCCTCTGTCCTTCTTAGTGACGATGAAACACAGAAATTGCTTCGTAATTATATCCAAAAGCACAATGCCGGCTTAAGTACAAGAAAACTGACTCTTCTTACCCTCTATGTTTCGAACCACTCCTGTGACACTAGTTATAGATTCCGATGCTTCACTTTAGGTTTACTGTATCCCTCAGACCTTCTTATTGACGATGAAACATAGACATTGCATCTTAATTAAATACAAGAGGCACAATGCCAACTTAAGTACAAGAAGACTGACTCATCTTACTGTCTATGGTTTGAACCATTCCTGTGACACTTGTTATAGATTCAGATGCTTCACTTCAGATATACTGGATCCGGCTGACCTTCTTATTGTGATGAAGCACAGAATTTGCATCAGAGTGAAATACAAAAGGCACAATGCCAACTTAAGTATAAGAAGAATGACTCTTCTAACTGTCTATGTTTTGAACCATTCCTGTGACACTAGTCATACATTCCGATGCTTCACTTCAGTTTTACTGAATCCCTCTGACCTTCTTATTGACGATGAACCACAGAAATTGCATCGGAATTAATTACAAAAGGAACAATGCCGACTTAAGTACAAGAAGACTGACTCTTCCTACTGTCTATGTTTTGAATCTTTCCTGTGACACTAGTTTTAGATTCCGATGCTTTACTTCAGGTTAACTGTATCCCTCTGACCCCAATATTGACGATGAAACACAGAAATTACATCTTAATTAAATACAAAAGGCACAATGCCGACAGAAGTACAAGGAGACTGACTCTTCTTATTGTCTATGCTTTGAACCATTCCTGTGACACTAGTAATAGATTCCGATGCTTCACTTCAGGTTAACTGTATCCCTCTGACCTTCTTATTGACGATGAAATACAGAAATTGCATCGAAATGAAATAGAAAAGGCACAATGCCGACTTAAGTAAAAGAAGACTGACTCTTCTTACTGTCTATGTTTTAAACCATTCTGTGACACTAGTTATAGATTCCGATGCTTCACTTCAGGTTTACTGTATCCCTCTGACCTTCTTATTGACGATCAAACACAGAAATTGCATCGAAATTAAATAAAAAAGGCTCAATGCCGACTCAAGTACAAGAACACTGGCTCTTCTTACTGTCTATGTTTTAAACCATTCCTGTGACACTAGTTATAGATTCCGATGCTTCACTTCAGGTTTACTGTATCCCTCTGACCTTCTTATTGACGATGAAACACAGAAATTGCATCTTAATTAAATACAAATGGCACAATGCCAACTTAAGTACAAGAAGACTGACTCATCTTACTGTCTTTGGTTTGAACCATTAGTGTGACACTAGTTATAGATTCAGATGCTTCACTTCAGGTATACTGGATCCGGCTGACCTCCTTATTGATGATGAAGCACAGAAATTGTATCATAGTTAAATAAGGCACAATGCCAACTTAAGTATAAGAAGACTGACTCTTGTTACTGTCTATGTTTTGAACCATTCCTTGTGACACTACTTATAGATTCCGATGCATCACTTCAGTTTTACTGTATCCCTCTGACCTTCTTATTGACGGATGAACCACAGATATTGCATCGGATATAAATACAAAAGGCACAATGCAACTTAAGTACAAGAAGACTGACTCTTCCTACTGTCTATTACTTGAACCATTCCTGTGACACTAGTTTTAGATTCCGATGCCTCACTTCAGGTTAACTGTATCCCTCTGACCTCCTTATTGACGATGAAACACTGAAATTGCATCTTAATTAAATACAAAAGGCACAATGACGACTTAAGTACAAGAAGACTGACTCTTCTTACTGTCTATGTTTTGAACCATTCCTGTGACCCTAGTTATAGATTCCGATGCTTCACTTAACGTTTACTGTATCCCTCTGACCTTCCTATTGACGATCAAAACACAGAAAATTCACCGGAATTAAATACAAAAGGCACAATGCCGTCTCAAAACAAGAAGACTGGCTCTTCTTACTGCCTATGTTTTGAACCATTCCCTGTGACACTAGTTATAGATTCCGATGCTTCACTTCAGGTTTACAGTATCCCTCTGACCGTCTTATTGACGATGAAACACAGAAATTGCATCGGAATTAAATACAAAAGGCACAATGACGTACTCAAGTACAAGAAGTCTGGCTCTTCTTACAGTCTCCGTTTTGAACCATTCCTATGACACTAGTTATAGATTCCGATACTTCACTTCAGTTTTACTGTATCCCTCTGACCTTCTCATTGTCGATGAAACACAGAAAATGCTTCGGAATTATATACACAAGGCACAATGCGGACTTAAGTACAAGACAACTGACTCTTCTTACTCTCTATGTTTTGAACCATTCCTGTGACACTAGTTATAGATTCCGATGCTTCACTTCAGGATTACTATATCCCTCTGATCATCTTATTGACGATGAATCACTGAAATTGCATCGGAATTATATACAAAAGGCACAATGACGACTTAAGTACAAGAAGACTGACTCTTCTTACTGTCTATGTTTTGAACCATTCCTGTGACACTAGTTATAGATTCCGATGCTTCACTTCAGGTTTACTGTATCACTCTGACCTTCTTATTGACGATCAAACACAGAAATTTCATCGGAATTAAATACAAAAGGCACAATGCCGACTCAAGTAAAAGAAGATTGGCTTTTCTTACTGCCTATGTTTTGAACCATTCCTGTGACACTAGTTATAGATTCCGATGCTTCACTACAGGTTTACTGTATCCCTCTGACCGTCTTATTGACGATGAAACACAGAAATTGCATCGAATTAAATACAAAAGGCACAATGCTGACTCAAGTACAAGAAGTCTGGCTCTTCTTACTGTCTATGTTTTGAACCATTCCTGTGACACTAGTAATAGATTCCGATGTTTCACTTCAGTTTTACTGTATCCCTCTGACCTCCTTATAGACGATGAAACACAGAAATTCCTTCGGAATTATATACAAAAGGCACAATGCCGACTTAAGTACAAGAGAACTGACTCTTCTTACTGTCTATGTTTTGAACCATTCCTGTGACACTAGTTATAGCTTCCGATGCTTCACTTCAGGTTTACTGTATCCCTCTGACCTTCTTATTGACGATGAAATACAGAAATTGCATCGAAATTGAATACAAAAGGCACAATGCCGACTTAAGTAAAAGAAGACTGACGCTTCATACTGTCTATGTTTTGAACCATTCCTGTGACTCTAGTTATAGATTCCGATGCATCACTTCAGGTTTACTGTATCAGTCTGACCTTCTTATTGACGATGAAACACAGAAATTGCATCGGAATAAAATACAAAAGGCACAATGCCGACTCAAGTACAAGAAGTCTGGCTCTTCTTACTGTCTATGTTTTGAACCATTCCTGTGACACTAGTAATAGATTCAATGCTTCACTTCAGTTTTACTGTATCCCTCTGACCTCCTTATAGACGATGAAACACAGAAATTGCTTCGGCATTATATACAAAAGGCACAATGCCGACTTAAGTACAAGAAAACTGACTCTTCTTACTGTATATGTTTTGAACCATTCCTGTGACACTGGTTATACCTTCCGATGCTTCACTTCAGGTTTACTGTATCCCTCTGACCTTCTTATTGACGATGAAATACAGAAATTGCATCGAAATTAAATACAAAAGGCACAATGCCGACTTAAGTAAAAGAAGACTGACTCTTCATACTGTCTATGTTTTGAACCATTCCTGTGACACTAGTTATAGATTCCGATGCTTCACTTCAGGTTTACTGTATCCCTCTGACCTTCTTATTGACGATGAAGCACAGAAATTGCATCGGAATTAAATACAAAAGGCACAATGCCGACTCAAGTACAAGAAGACTGGCTCTTCTTACTGTCTATGTTTTGAACCATTCCTGTGACACTAGTTATAGATTCCGATGCTTCACTTCAGGTTTACTGTATCCCTCTGACCTTCTTATTGACGATCAAACACAGAAATTTCATCGGAATTAAATACAAAAGGCAAAATGCCGACTCAAGTAAAAGAAGATTGGCTTTTCTTACTGCCTATGTTTTGAACCATTCCTGTGACACTAGTTATAGATTCCGATGCTTCACTACAGGTTTACTGTATCCCTCTGACCGTCTTATTGACGATGAATCACAGATATTGCATCGGAATTATATACAAAAGGCACAATGCCGACTTAAGTACAAGAAAATTGACTCTTCTTACTGTCTATGTTTTGAACCATTCCTGTGACACTAGTTATAGATCCCGATGCTTCACTTCAGGTTTACTGTATCCCTCTGACCGTCTTATTGACGATGAATCACAGATATTGCATCGGAATTATATACAAAAGGCACAATGCCGACTTAAGTACAAGAAAATTGACTCTTCTTACTGTCTATGTTTTGAACCATTCCTGTGACACTAGTTATAGATTCCGATGCTTCACTTCAGGTTTACTGTAACCCTCAGACCTTCTTATTGGCGATGAAATACAGAAATTGCATCGAAATTAAATACAAAAGGCACAATGCCGAATTAAGTACAAGAAGACTGACTCTTCTTACTGTCTATGTTTTGAACCATTCCTGTGACACTAGCTATAGATTCCGATGCTTCACTTCAGTTTTTCTGTATCCCTCTGACCTTATTATTGACGAACAACCACTATAAATTTCATCGGAATAAATACAAAGGGCACAATGCCGACTTAAGTACGAGAAGACTGACTCTTCCTACTGTCTATGTTTTGAACCATTCCTGTGACACTAGTTGTAGATTCCGTTGCTTCACTTCAGGTTTACTGTACCCCTCTGACCGTCTTATTGACGATGAAACACAAAAATTGCACTGGAAGTAAATACAAAAGGCACAATGCCGACTCAAGTACTAGAAGTCTGGCTCTTCTTACTGTCTATGTTTTGAACCATTCCTGTGACACTAGTTATAGATTCCGTTGCTTCACTTCAGTTTTACTATATCCCTCTGACCTTCTTATTGACGATGAAACACAGAAATTGCTTCGTAATTACATACAAAAGGCAAAATGCCGACTTAAGTACAAGAAAATATACTCATCTTACTGTCTATGTTTTGAACAATTCCTGTGACACTAGTTATAGATTCCGATGCTTCACTTCAGGTTTACTGTATCCCTCTGACCCTCTTATTGACGATGAAATACAGAAATTGCATCGAAATTAAATACAAAAGGCACAATGCCAACTTAAGTAAAAGAAGACTGACTCCCCATACTGTCTATATTTTGAACCATTCCTGTGACACTAGTTATAGATTCCGATGCTTCACTTCAGGTTTACTGTATCCCTCTGACCTTCTTATAGACGATGAAACACAGAAATTGCATCGGAATTATATACAAAAGGCACAATGCCGTCTTAAGTACAAGAAGACAGACTCTTCTTACTGTCTATGTTTTGAACCTTTCCTGTGACACTAGTTACAGATTCCGATGCTTCACTTCAGGTTTACTGTATCCCTCTGACCTTCTTATTGACGATGAAACACAGAAATTGCATCTTAATTAAATACAAAAGACACGATGCCAACTTAAGTACAAGAAGACTGACTCATCTTACTGTCTATGATTTGAACCATTCCTGTGACACTAGTTATAGATTCAGACGCTTCACTTCAGGTATACTGGATCCAACTGACCTTCTTATTGATGATGAAGCACAGAAATTGCATCAGAGTTAAATACAAAAGTCACAATGCCAACTTAAGTATAGGAGGACTGACACTTCTTACTGTCTATGTTTGAACCATTCCTGTGACATTAGTTATAGATTCCGATGCTTCACTTCAGGTTAACTGTATCCCTCTGACCTCCTTATTGACGATGAAACACAGAAATTGCATCTTAATTAAATACAAAAGGCACAATGCCGACCTAAGTACAAGAAGACTGACTCTTCTAAATGTCTATGTTTTGAACCATTCCTGTGACACTAGTTATAGATTCCGATGCTTCACTTCAGGTTTACTGTATCCCTCTGAACATCTAATTGACGATGAAACACAGAAATTGCTTCGGAATTATATACAAAAGGCACAATGCCGACTTCAGTACAAGAAAATTGACTCTTCTTACTGTCTATGTTTTGACCCATTCCTGTGACACTAGTTATAGATTCCGATGCTTCACTTCAGGTTTACTGTATCCCTCTGACCTTCTTATTGACGATGAAACACAGCAATTGCATCGGAATTAAATACAAAAGGCACAATGCCGACTCAAGTACAAGAAGACTGGCTCTTCTTACTGTCTATGTTTTGAACCATTCCTGTGACCCTAGTTATACATTCCGATGCTTCACTTCAGGTTTACTGTATCCCTCTGACCTTCTCATTGACGATCGAACACAGAAATTTCATCGTAATTACATACACAAGGCACAATGCCGACTCAATTACAAGAAGACTGGCTCTTCTTACTGAATATGTTTTGAACCATTCCTGTGACACTAGTTATAGATTCCGATGCTTCACTTCAGGTTTACTGTATCCCTCTGACCGTCGTATTGACGATGAATCACAGAAATTGCATCGGAATTAAATACAAAAGGCACAATGCCGACTCAAGTACATGAGGTCTGGCTCTTCTTACTGTCAATGTTTTGAACCATGCCTATGGCACTAGTTATAGATTCCGATGCTTCACTTCTGTTTTACTGTATCCCTCTGTCCTTCTTAGTGACGATGAAACACAGAAATTGCTTCGTAATTATATCCAAAAGCACAATGCCGGCTTAAGTACAAGAAAACTGACTCTTCTTACCCTCTATGTTTCGAACCACTCCTGTGACACTAGTTATAGATTCCGATGCTTCACTTTAGGTTTACTGTATCGCTCAGACCTTCTTATTGACGATGAAACATAGACATTGCATCTTAATTAAATACAAGAGGCACAATGCCAACTTAAGTACAAGAAGACTGACTCATCTTACTGTCTATGGTTTGAACCATTCCTGTGACACTAGTTATAGATTCAGATGCTTCACTTCAGATATACTGGATCCGGCTGACCTTCTTATTGTGATGAAGCACAGAATTTGCATCAGAGTGAAATACAAAAGGCACAATGCCAACTTAAGTATAAGAAGAATGACTCTTCTAACTGTCTATGTTTTGAACCATTCCTGTGACACTAGTCATACATTCCGATGCTTCACTTCAGTTTTACTGCATCCCTCTGACCTTCTTATTGACGATGAACCACAGAAATTGCATCGGAATTAATTACAAAAGGAACAATGCCGACTTAAGTACAAGAAGACTGACTCTTCCTACTGTCTATGTTTTGAATCTTTCCTGTGACACTAGTTTTAGATTCCGATGCTTTACTTCAGGTTAACTGTATCCCTCTGACCCCAATATTGACGATGAAACACAGAAATTACATCTTAATTAAATACAAAAGGCACAATGCCGACTGAAGTACAAGGAGACTGACTCTTCTTATTGTCTATGCTTTGAACCATTCCTGTGACACTAGTAATAGATTCCGATGCTTCACTTCAGGTTAACTGTATCCCTCTGACCTTCTTATTGACGATGAAATACAGAAATTGCATCGAAATGAAATAGAAAAGGCACAATGCCGACTTAAGTAAAAGAAGACTGACTCTTCATACTGTCTATGTTTTGAACCATTCCTGTGACACTAGTTATAGATTCCGATGCTTCACTTCAGGTTTACTGTATCCCTCTGACCTTCTTATTGACGATCAAACACAGAAATTGCATCGAAATTAAATAAAAAAGGCTCAATGCCGACTCAAGTACAAGAACACTGGCTCTTCTTACTGTCTATGTTTTAAACCATTCTGTGACACTAGTTATAGTTTCCGATGCTTCACTTTAGGTTTACTGTATCCCTCTGACCTTCTTATAGACGATGAAACACAGAAATTGCATCGGAATTATGTACAAAAGGCACAATGCCGACTTAAGTACAAGAAGACTGAGTCGTCTTACTGTCTATGTTTTGAACCATTCCTGTGACACTAGTTATAGATTCCGATGCTTCACTTCAGGTTTACTGTATCCCTCTGACCTTCTTATTGACGATGAAACACAGAAATTGCATCTTAATTAAATACAAATGGCACAATGCCAACTTAAGTACAAGAAGACTGACTCATCTTACTGTCTTTGGTTTGAACCATTAGTGTGACACTAGTTATAGATTCAGATGCTTCACTTCAGGTATACTGGATCCGGCTGACCTCCTTATTGATGATGAAGCACAGAAATTGTATCATAGTTAAATACAAAAGGCACAATGCCAACTTAAGTATAAGAAGACTGACTCTTGTTACTGTCTATGTTTTGAACCATTCCTGTGACACTACTTATAGATTCCGATGCATCACTTCAGTTTTACTGTATCCCTCTGACCTTCTTATTGACGATGAACCACAGATATTGCATCGGATATAAATACAAAAGGCACAATGCAACTTAAGTACAAGAAGACTGACTCTTCCTACTGTCTATTACTTGAACCATTCCTGTGACACTAGTTTTAGATTCCGATGCCTCACTTCAGGTTAACTGTATCCCTCTGACCTCCTTATTGACGATGAAACACTGAAATTGCATCTTAATTAAATACAAAAGGCACAATGACGACTTAAGTTCAAGAAGACTGACTCTTCTTACTGTCTATGTTTTGAACCATTCCTGTGACCCTAGTTATAGATTCCGATGCTTCACTTAACGTTTACTGTATCCCTCTGACCTTCCTATTGACGATCAAACACAGAAAATTCACCGGAATTAAATACAAAAGGCACAATGCCGTCTCAAAAACAAGAAGACTGGCTCTTCTTACTGCCTATGTTTTGAACCATTCCTGTGACACTAGTTATAGATTCCGATGCTTCACTTCAGGTTTACAGTATCCCTCTGACCGTCTTATTGACGATGAAACACAGAAATTGCATCGGAATTAAATACAAAAGGCACAATGACGACTCAAGTACAAGAAGTCTGGCTCTTCTTACAGTCTCCGTTTTGAACCATTCCTATGACACTAGTTATAGATTCCGATACTTCACTTCAGTTTTACTGTATCCCTCTGACCTTCTCATTGTCGATGAAACACAGAAAATGCTTCGGAATTATATACACAAGGCACAATGCGGACTTAAGTACAAGACAACTGACTCTTCTTACTCTCTATGTTTTGAACCATTCCTGTGACACTAGTTATAGATTCCGATGCTTCACTTCAGGATTACTATATCCCTCTGATCATCTTATTGACGATGAATCACTGAAATTGCATCGGAATTATATACAAAAGGCACAATGACGACTTAAGTACAAGAAGACTGACTCTTCTTACTGTCTATGTTTTGAACCATTCCTGTGACACTAGTTATAGATTCCGATGCTTCACTTCAGGTTTACTGTATCACTCTGACCTTCTTATTGACGATCAAACACAGAAATTTCATCGGAATTAAATACAAAAGGCACAATGCCGACTCAAGTAAAAGAAGATTGGCTTTTCTTACTGCCTATGTTTTGAACCATTCCTGTGACACTAGTTATAGATTCCGATGCTTCACTACAGGTTTACTGTATCCCTCTGACCGTCTTATTGACGATGAAACACAGAAATTGCATCGAATTAAATACAAAAGGCACAATGCTGACTCAAGTACAAGAAGTCTGGCTCTTCTTACTGTCTATGTTTTGAACCATTCCTGTGACACTAGTAATAGATTCCGATGTTTCACTTCAGTTTTACTGTATCCCTCTGACCTCCTTATAGACGATGAAACACAGAAATTCCTTCGGAATTATATACAAAAGGCACAATGCCGACTTAAGTACAAGAGAACTGACTCTTCTTACTGTCTATGTTTTGAACCATTCCTGTGACACTAGTTATAGCTTCCGATGCTTCACTTCAGGTTTACTGTATCCCTCTGACCTTCTTATTGACGATGAAATACAGAAATTGCATCGAAATTGAATACAAAAGGCACAATGCCGACTTAAGTAAAAGAAGACTGACGCTTCATACTGTCTATGTTTTGAACCATTCCTGTGACTCTAGTTATAGATTCCGATGCATCACTTCAGGTTTACTGTATCAGTCTGACCTTCTTATTGACGATGAAACACAGAAATTGCATCGGAATAAAATACAAAAGGCACAATGCCGACTCAAGTACAAGAAGTCTGGCTCTTCTTACTGTCTATGTTTTGAACCATTCCTGTGACACTAGTAATAGATTCAATGCTTCACTTCAGTTTTACTGTATCCCTCTGACCTCCTTATAGACGATGAAACACAGAAATTGCTTCGGCATTATATACAAAAGGCACAATGCCGACTTAAGTACAAGAAAACTGACTCTTCTTACTGTATATGTTTTGAACCATTCCTGTGACACTGGTTATACCTTCCGATGCTTCACTTCAGGTTTACTGTATCCCTCTGACCTTCTTATTGACGATGAAATACAGAAATTGCATCGAAATTAAATACAAAAGGCACAATGCCGACTTAAGTAAAAGAAGACTGACTCTTCATACTGTCTATGTTTTGAACCATTCCTGTGACACTAGTTATAGATTCCGATGCTTCACTTCAGGTTTACTGTATCCCTCTGACCTTCTTATTGACGATGAAGCACAGAAATTGCATCGGAATTAAATACAAAAGGCACAATGCCGACTCAAGTACAAGAAGACTGGCTCTTCTTACTGTCTATGTTTTGAACCATTCCTGTGACACTAGTTATAGATTCCGATGCTTCACTTCAGGTTTACTGTATCCCTCTGACCTTCTTATTGACGATCAAACACAGAAATTTCATCGGAATTAAATACAAAAGGCAAAATGCCGACTCAAGTAAAAGAAGATTGGCTTTTCTTACTGCCTATGTTTTGAACCATTCCTGTGACACTAGTTATAGATTCCGATGCTTCACTACAGGTTTACTGTATCCCTCTGACCGTCTTATTGACGATGAATCACAGATATTGCATCGGAATTATATACAAAAGGCACAATGCCGACTTAAGTACAAGAAAATTGACTCTTCTTACTGTCTATGTTTTGAACCATTCCTGTGACACTAGTTATAGATCCCGATGCTTCACTTCAGGTTTACTGTATCCCTCTGACCGTCTTATTGACGATGAATCACAGATATTGCATCGGAATTATATACAAAAGGCACAATGCCGACTTAAGTACAAGAAAATTGACTCTTCTTACTGTCTATGTTTTGAACCATTCCTGTGACACTAGTTATAGATTCCGATGCTTCACTTCAGGTT
Organism: Schistocerca piceifrons; assembly: GCF_021461385.2. NCBI lineage: Eukaryota > Metazoa > Arthropoda > Insecta > Orthoptera > Acrididae > Schistocerca > Schistocerca piceifrons. The sequence goes on along the minus strand of NW_025728143.1, from coordinate 187,591 downwards.
TACTGTAACCCTCAGACCTTCTTATTGGCGATGAAATACAGAAATTGCATCGAAATTAAATACAAAAGGCACAATGCCGAATTAAGTACAAGAAGACTGACTCTTCTTACTGTCTATGTTTTGAACCATTCCTGTGACACTAGCTATAGATTCCGATGCTTCACTTCAGTTTTTCTGTATCCCTCTGACCTTATTATTGACGAACAACCACTATAAATTTCATCGGAATAAATACAAAGGGCACAATGCCGACTTAAGTACGAGAAGACTGACTCTTCCTACTGTCTATGTTTTGAACCATTCCTGTGACACTAGTTGTAGATTCCGTTGCTTCACTTCAGGTTTACTGTACCCCTCTGACCGTCTTATTGACGATGAAACACAAAAATTGCACTGGAAGTAAATACAAAAGGCACAATGCCGACTCAAGTACTAGAAGTCTGGCTCTTCTTACTGTCTATGTTTTGAACCATTCCTGTGACACTAGTTATAGATTCCGTTGCTTCACTTCAGTTTTACTATATCCCTCTGACCTTCTTATTGACGATGAAACACAGAAATTGCTTCGTAATTACATACAAAAGGCAAAATGCCGACTTAAGTACAAGAAAATATACTCATCTTACTGTCTATGTTTTGAACAATTCCTGTGACACTAGTTATAGATTCCGATGCTTCACTTCAGGTTTACTGTATCCCTCTGACCCTCTTATTGACGATGAAATACAGAAATTGCATCGAAATTAAATACAAAAGGCACAATGCCAACTTAAGTAAAAGAAGACTGACTCCCCATACTGTCTATATTTTGAACCATTCCTGTGACACTAGTTATAGATTCCGATGCTTCACTTCAGGTTTACTGTATCCCTCTGACCTTCTTATAGACGATGAAACACAGAAATTGCATCGGAATTATATACAAAAGGCACAATGCCGTCTTAAGTACAAGAAGACAGACTCTTCTTACTGTCTATGTTTTGAACCTTTCCTGTGACACTAGTTACAGATTCCGATGCTTCACTTCAGGTTTACTGTATCCCTCTGACCTTCTTATTGACGATGAAACACAGAAATTGCATCTTAATTAAATACAAAAGACACGATGCCAACTTAAGTACAAGAAGACTGACTCATCTTACTGTCTATGATTTGAACCATTCCTGTGACACTAGTTATAGATTCAGACGCTTCACTTCAGGTATACTGGATCCAACTGACCTTCTTATTGATGATGAAGCACAGAAATTGCATCAGAGTTAAATACAAAAGTCACAATGCCAACTTAAGTATAGGAGGACTGACACTTCTTACTGTCTATGTTTGAACCATTCCTGTGACATTAGTTATAGATTCCGATGCTTCACTTCAGGTTAACTGTATCCCTCTGACCTCCTTATTGACGATGAAACACAGAAATTGCATCTTAATTAAATACAAAAGGCACAATGCCGACCTAAGTACAAGAAGACTGACTCTTCTAAATGTCTATGTTTTGAACCATTCCTGTGACACTAGTTATAGATTCCGATGCTTCACTTCAGGTTTACTGTATCCCTCTGAACATCTAATTGACGATGAAACACAGAAATTGCTTCGGAATTATATACAAAAGGCACAATGCCGACTTCAGTACAAGAAAATTGACTCTTCTTACTGTCTATGTTTTGACCCATTCCTGTGACACTAGTTATAGATTCCGATGCTTCACTTCAGGTTTACTGTATCCCTCTGACCTTCTTATTGACGATGAAACACAGCAATTGCATCGGAATTAAATACAAAAGGCACAATGCCGACTCAAGTACAAGAAGACTGGCTCTTCTTACTGTCTATGTTTTGAACCATTCCTGTGACCCTAGTTATACATTCCGATGCTTCACTTCAGGTTTACTGTATCCCTCTGACCTTCTCATTGACGATCGAACACAGAAATTTCATCGTAATTACATACACAAGGCACAATGCCGACTCAATTACAAGAAGACTGGCTCTTCTTACTGAATATGTTTTGAACCATTCCTGTGACACTAGTTATAGATTCCGATGCTTCACTTCAGGTTTACTGTATCCCTCTGACCGTCGTATTGACGATGAATCACAGAAATTGCATCGGAATTAAATACAAAAGGCACAATGCCGACTCAAGTACATGAGGTCTGGCTCTTCTTACTGTCAATGTTTTGAACCATGCCTATGGCACTAGTTATAGATTCCGATGCTTCACTTCTGTTTTACTGTATCCCTCTGTCCTTCTTAGTGACGATGAAACACAGAAATTGCTTCGTAATTATATCCAAAAGCACAATGCCGGCTTAAGTACAAGAAAACTGACTCTTCTTACCCTCTATGTTTCGAACCACTCCTGTGACACTAGTTATAGATTCCGATGCTTCACTTTAGGTTTACTGTATCGCTCAGACCTTCTTATTGACGATGAAACATAGACATTGCATCTTAATTAAATACAAGAGGCACAATGCCAACTTAAGTACAAGAAGACTGACTCATCTTACTGTCTATGGTTTGAACCATTCCTGTGACACTAGTTATAGATTCAGATGCTTCACTTCAGATATACTGGATCCGGCTGACCTTCTTATTGTGATGAAGCACAGAATTTGCATCAGAGTGAAATACAAAAGGCACAATGCCAACTTAAGTATAAGAAGAATGACTCTTCTAACTGTCTATGTTTTGAACCATTCCTGTGACACTAGTCATACATTCCGATGCTTCACTTCAGTTTTACTGCATCCCTCTGACCTTCTTATTGACGATGAACCACAGAAATTGCATCGGAATTAATTACAAAAGGAACAATGCCGACTTAAGTACAAGAAGACTGACTCTTCCTACTGTCTATGTTTTGAATCTTTCCTGTGACACTAGTTTTAGATTCCGATGCTTTACTTCAGGTTAACTGTATCCCTCTGACCCCAATATTGACGATGAAACACAGAAATTACATCTTAATTAAATACAAAAGGCACAATGCCGACTGAAGTACAAGGAGACTGACTCTTCTTATTGTCTATGCTTTGAACCATTCCTGTGACACTAGTAATAGATTCCGATGCTTCACTTCAGGTTAACTGTATCCCTCTGACCTTCTTATTGACGATGAAATACAGAAATTGCATCGAAATGAAATAGAAAAGGCACAATGCCGACTTAAGTAAAAGAAGACTGACTCTTCATACTGTCTATGTTTTGAACCATTCCTGTGACACTAGTTATAGATTCCGATGCTTCACTTCAGGTTTACTGTATCCCTCTGACCTTCTTATTGACGATCAAACACAGAAATTGCATCGAAATTAAATAAAAAAGGCTCAATGCCGACTCAAGTACAAGAACACTGGCTCTTCTTACTGTCTATGTTTTAAACCATTCTGTGACACTAGTTATAGTTTCCGATGCTTCACTTTAGGTTTACTGTATCCCTCTGACCTTCTTATAGACGATGAAACACAGAAATTGCATCGGAATTATGTACAAAAGGCACAATGCCGACTTAAGTACAAGAAGACTGAGTCGTCTTACTGTCTATGTTTTGAACCATTCCTGTGACACTAGTTATAGATTCCGATGCTTCACTTCAGGTTTACTGTATCCCTCTGACCTTCTTATTGACGATGAAACACAGAAATTGCATCTTAATTAAATACAAATGGCACAATGCCAACTTAAGTACAAGAAGACTGACTCATCTTACTGTCTTTGGTTTGAACCATTAGTGTGACACTAGTTATAGATTCAGATGCTTCACTTCAGGTATACTGGATCCGGCTGACCTCCTTATTGATGATGAAGCACAGAAATTGTATCATAGTTAAATACAAAAGGCACAATGCCAACTTAAGTATAAGAAGACTGACTCTTGTTACTGTCTATGTTTTGAACCATTCCTGTGACACTACTTATAGATTCCGATGCATCACTTCAGTTTTACTGTATCCCTCTGACCTTCTTATTGACGATGAACCACAGATATTGCATCGGATATAAATACAAAAGGCACAATGCAACTTAAGTACAAGAAGACTGACTCTTCCTACTGTCTATTACTTGAACCATTCCTGTGACACTAGTTTTAGATTCCGATGCCTCACTTCAGGTTAACTGTATCCCTCTGACCTCCTTATTGACGATGAAACACTGAAATTGCATCTTAATTAAATACAAAAGGCACAATGACGACTTAAGTTCAAGAAGACTGACTCTTCTTACTGTCTATGTTTTGAACCATTCCTGTGACCCTAGTTATAGATTCCGATGCTTCACTTAACGTTTACTGTATCCCTCTGACCTTCCTATTGACGATCAAACACAGAAAATTCACCGGAATTAAATACAAAAGGCACAATGCCGTCTCAAAAACAAGAAGACTGGCTCTTCTTACTGCCTATGTTTTGAACCATTCCTGTGACACTAGTTATAGATTCCGATGCTTCACTTCAGGTTTACAGTATCCCTCTGACCGTCTTATTGACGATGAAACACAGAAATTGCATCGGAATTAAATACAAAAGGCACAATGACGACTCAAGTACAAGAAGTCTGGCTCTTCTTACAGTCTCCGTTTTGAACCATTCCTATGACACTAGTTATAGATTCCGATACTTCACTTCAGTTTTACTGTATCCCTCTGACCTTCTCATTGTCGATGAAACACAGAAAATGCTTCGGAATTATATACACAAGGCACAATGCCGACTTAAGTACAAGACAACTGACTCTTCTTACTCTCTATGCTTTGAACCATTCCTGTGACACTAGTTATAGATTCCGATGCTTCACTTCAGGATTACTATATCCCTCTGATCATCTTATTGACGATGAATCACTGAAATTGCATCGGAATTATATACAAAAGGCACAATGACGACTTAAGTACAAGAAGACTGACTCTTCTTACTGTCTATGTTTTGAACCATTCCTGTGACACTAGTTATAGATTCCGATGCTTCACTTCAGGTTTACTGTATCACTCTGACCTTCTTATTGACGATCAAACACAGAAATTTCATCGGAATTAAATACAAAAGGCACAATGCCGACTCAAGTAAAAGAAGATTGGCTTTTCTTACTGCCTATGTTTTGAACCATTCCTGTGACACTAGTTATAGATTCCGATGCTTCACTACAGGTTTACTGTATCCCTCTGACCGTCTTATTGACGATGAAACACAGAAATTGCATCGAATTAAATACAAAAGGCACAATGCTGACTCAAGTACAAGAAGTCTGGCTCTTCTTACTGTCTATGTTTTGAACCATTCCTGTGACACTAGTAATAGATTCCGATGTTTCACTTCAGTTTTACTGTATCCCTCTGACCTCCTTATAGACGATGAAACACAGAAATTCCTTCGGAATTATATACAAAAGGCACAATGCCGACTTAAGTACAAGAAAACTGACTCTTCTTACTGTCTATGTTTTGAACCATTCCTGTGACACTAGTTATAGCTTCCGATGCTTCACTCAGGTTTACTGTATCCCTCTGACCTTCTTATTGACGATGAAATACAGAAATTGCATCGAAATTGAATACAAAAGGCACAATGCCGACTTAAGTAAAAGAAGACTGACGCTTCATACTGTCTATGTTTTGAACCATTCCTGTGACTCTAGTTATAGATTCCGATGCATCACTTCAGGTTTACTGTATCAGTCTGACCTTCTTATTGACGATGAAACACAGAAATTGCATCGGAATAAAATACAAAAGGCACAATGCCGACTCAAGTACAAGAAGTCTGGCTCTTCTTACTGTCTATGTTTTGAACCATTCCTGTGACACTAGTAATAGATTCAATGCTTCACTTCAGTTTTACTGTATCCCTCTGACCTCCTTATAGACGATGAAACACAGAAATTGCTTCGGCATTATATACAAAAGGCACAATGCCGACTTAAGTACAAGAAAACTGACTCTTCTTACTGTATATGTTTTGAACCATTCCTGTGACACTAGTTATACCTTCCGATGCTTCACTTCAGGTTTACTGTATCCCTCTGACCTTCTTATTGACGATGAAATACAGAAATTGCATCGAAATTAAATACAAAAGGCACAATGCCGACTTAAGTAAAAGAAGACTGACTCTTCATACTGTCTATGTTTTGAACCATTCCTGTGACACTAGTTATAGATTCCGATGCTTCACTTCAGGTTTACTGTATCCCTCTGACCTTCTTATTGACGATGAAGCACAGAAATTGCATCGGAATTAAATACAAAAGGCACAATGCCGACTCAAGTACAAGAAGACTGGCTCTTCTTACTGTCTATGTTTTGAACCATTCCTGTGACACTAGTTATAGATTCCGATGCTTCACTTCAGGTTTACTGTATCCCTCTGACCTTCTTATAGACGATGAAACACAGAAATTGCATCGGAATTATATACAAAAGGCACAATGCCACTTAAGTACAAGAAGACTGACTCTTCTTACTGTCTATGTTTGAACCATTCCTGTGACACTAGTTATAGATTCCGATGCTTCAGTTCAGGTTTACTGTATCCCTCTGACCTTCGCATTGACGATCGAACACAGAAATTTCATCGTAATTACATACACAAGGCACAATGCCGACTCAATTACAAGAAGACTGGCTCTTCTTACTGAATATGTTTTGAACCATTCCTGTGACACTAGTTATAGATTCCGATGCTTCACTTCAGGATTACTGTATCCCTCTGATCATCTTATTGACGATGAAATACAGAAATTGCATCGAAATTAAATACAAAAGGCACAATGCAGACTCAAGTAAAAGAAGATTGGCTTTTCTTACTGCCTATGTTTTGAACCATTCCTATGGCACTAGTTATAGATTCCGATGCTTCACTTCAGTTTTACTGTATCCCTCTGTCCTTCTTAGTGACGATGAAACACAGAAATTGCTTCGTAATTATATCCAAAAGCACAATGCCGGCTTAAGTACAAGAAAACTGACTCTTCTTACCCTCTATGTTTCGAACCACTCCTGTGACACTAGTTACAGATTCCGATGCTTCACTTTAGGTTTACTGTATCCCTCAGACCTTCTTATTGACGATGAAACATAGACATTGCATCTTAATTAAATACAAGAGGCACAATGCCAACTTAAGTACAAGAAGACTGACTCATCTTACTGTCTATGGTTTGAACCATTCCTGTGACACTAGTTATAGATTCAGATGCTTCACTTCAGATATACTGGATCCGGCTGACCTTCTTATTGTGATGAAGCACAGAATTTGCATCAGAGTGAAATACAAAAGGCACAATGCCAACTTAAGTATAAGACGAATGACTCTTCTAACAGTCTATGTTTTGAACCATTCCTGTGACACTAGTCATACATTCCGATGCTTCACTTCAGTTTTACTGCATCCCTCTGACCTTCTTATTGACAATGAACCACAGAAATTGCATCGGAATTAATTACAAAAGGAACAATGCCGACTTAAGTACAAGAAGACTGACTCTTCCTACTGTCTATGTTTTGAATCTTTCCTGTGACACTAGTTTTAGATTCCGATGCTTTACTTCAGTTTAACTGTATCCCTCTGACCCCCTTATTGAGGACGAAACACAGAAATTACATCTTAATTAAATACAAAAGGCACAATGCCGACTGAAGTACAAGGAGACTGACTCGTCTTATTGTCTATGCTTTGAACCATTCCTGTGACACTAGTAATAGATTCCGATGCTTCACTTCAGGTTTACTTTATCCCTCTGACCTTCTTATTGACGATGAAATACAGAAATTGCATCGAAATGAAATAGAAAAGGCACATTGCCGACTTAAGTAAAAGAAGACTGACTCTTCATATTGTCTATGTTTTGAACCATTCCTGTGACACTAGTTATAGAATCCGATGCTTCACTTCAAGTTTACTGTATCCCTCTGACCTTCTTATTGACGATCAAACACAGAAATTGCATCGAAATTAAATAAAAAAGGCTCAATGCCGACTCAAGTACAAGAACACTGGCTCTTCTTACTGTCTATGTTTTGAACCATTCCTGTGACACTAGTTATAGTTTCCGATGCTTCACTTTAGGTTTACTGTATCCCTCTGACCTTCTTATAGACGATGAAACACAGAAATTGCATCGGAATTATGTACAAAAGGCACAATGCCGACTTAAGTACAAGAAGACTGAGTCGTCTTACTGTCTATGTTTTTAACCATTCCTGTGACACTAGTTATAGATTCCGATGCTTCACTTCAGGTTTACTGTATCCCTCTGACCTTCTTATTGACGATGAAACACAGAAATTGCATCTTAATTAAATACAAAAGGCACAATGCCAACTTAAGTACAAGAAGACTGACTCATCTTACTGTCTATGGTTTGAACCTTTAGTGTGACACTAGTTATAGATTCAGATGCTTCACTTCAGGTATACTGGATCCGGCTGACCTCCTTATTGATGATGAAGCACAGAAATTGCATCAGAGTTAAATACAAAAGGCACAATGCCAACTTAAGTATAAGAAGACTGACTCTTGTTACTGTCTATGTTTTGAACCATTCCTGTGACACTAGTCATACATTCCGATGCTTCACTTCAGTTTTACTGCATCCCTCTGACCTTCTTATTGACGATGAACCACAGAAATTGCATCGGAATTAATTACAAAAGGAACAATGCCGACTTAAGTACAAGAAGACTGACTCTTCCTACTGTCTATGTTTTGAATCTTTACTGTGACACTAGTTTTAGATTCCGATGCTTTACTTCAGGTTAACTGTATCCCTCTGACCCCCTTATTGACGATGAAACACAGAAATTACATCTTAATTAAATACAAAAGGCACAATGCCGACCGAAGTACAAGGAGACTGACTCTTCTTACTGTCTATGTTTTGAACCATTCCTGTGACACTAGTTAAAGATTCCGATGCTTCACTTCAGGTTTACTGTATCCCTCTGACCTTCTTATTGACGATCAAACACAGAAATTTCATCGGAATTAAATACAAAAGGCACAATGCAGACTCAAGTAAAAGAAGATTGGCTTTTCTTACTGCCTATAATTTGAACCATTCCTGTGACACTAGTTATAGATTCCGATGCTTCACTTCAGGTTTACTGTATCCCTCTGACCTTCTTATTGACGATGAAATACAGAAATTTCATCGAAATTAAATACAAAGGGCACAATGCCGACTTAAGTAAAATAAGACTGACCCTTCATACTGTCTATGTTTAGAACCATTCCTGTGACACTAGTTATAGATTCCGATGCTTCACTTCAGGTTTACTGTATCCCTCTGACCTTCTTATTGACGATGAAACACAGAAATTGCATCGGAATAAAATACAAAAGGCACAATGCCGACTCAAGTACAAGAAGTCTGGCTCTTCTTAGTGTCTATGTTTTGAACCATTCCTGTGACACTAGAAATAGATTCAATGCTTCACTTCAGTTTTACTGTATCCCTCTGACCTCCTTATAGACGATGAAACACAGAAATTGCTTCGGAATTATATTCAAAAGGCACAATGCCGACTTAAGTACAAGAAAACTGACTCTTCTTACTGTATATGTTTTGAACCATTCCTGTGACACTAGTTATACCTTCCGATGCTTCACTTCAGGTTTACTGTATCCCTCTGACCTTCTTATTGACGATGAAACACAGAAATTGCATCGGAATAATATACAAAAGGCACAATGCCGACTCTAGTACAAGAAGACTGGCTCGTCTTACTGTCTATGTTTTGAACCATTCCTGTGACACTAGTTATAGATTCCGATGCTTCACTTCAGGTTTACTGTATCCCTCTGACCTTATAGACGATGAAACACTGAAATTGCATAGGAATTATATACAAAAGGCACAATGCCGACCTAAGTACAAGAAGAATGACTCTTCTTACTATCTATGTTTTGAACCATTCCTGTGACCCTAGTTATAGATTCCGATGCTTCACTTCAGGTTTACTGTATCCCTCTGACCTTATAGACGATGAAACACTGAAATTGCATAGGAATTATATACAAAAGGCACAATGCCGACCTAAGTACAAGAAGAATGACTCTTCTTACTATCTATGTTTTGAACCATTCCTGTGACACTAGTTATAGATTCCGATGCTTCACTTCAGGTTTACTGTATCCTTCGGACCTCCTTATTGACGATGAAACACTGAAATTGCATCTTAATTATATACAAACGGCACAATGCCGACTTAAGTACAAGAAGACTGACTCTTCTTATTGTCTATGCTTTGAACCATTCCTGTCACACTAGTTATAGATTCCGATGCTCCACTTCAGGTTTACTGTATCCCTCTGACCTTCTTATTGACGATCAAACACAGAAATTTTATCGGAATTAAATACAAAAAGCACAATGCCGACTCAAGTACAAGAAGACTGGCTCTTCTTACTGCCAATGTTTTGAACCATTCCTGTGACACAAATTATAGATTCCGATGCTTCACTTCAGGTTTCCTGTATCCAGCTGACCTACTTATTGACGATGAAACACAGAAATTGCATCGGAATTATATACAAGAGGCACAATGCCGACATAAGTACAAGAAGACTGACTCTTCTTACTGTCTATGTTTAGAACCATACCTGTTACACTAGTTATAGATTCCGATGCTTTACTTCGGGTTTACTGTATCCCTCTGAGCTTCTTATTGACAATGAAACACAGAAATTGCAACGGAATTAATTACAAATGGCACAATGCCGACTCAAATACAAGAAGACTGGCTCTTCTTACTGTCTATGTTTTGAACCATTCCTGTGACACTCGTTCTAGATTACGATGCTTCACTTCAGGTTTACTGTATCCAGCTGACCTTCTTATTGACGATGAAGCACAGAAATTGCATCGGAATTAAATACAAAAGGCACAATGCCGACTTAAGTACAAGAAGACTGACTCTTCTTACTGTCTATGTTTTGAACCATTCCTGTGACACTAGTTATAGATTCCGATGCTTCACTTCAGTTTTACTGTATCCCTCTGACCTTATTATTGACGATGAACCACAATAAATTTCATCGGAATAAATACAAAAGGCACAATGCCGATTTTAGTACGAGAAGACTGACTCTTCCTACGGTCTATGTTTTGAACCATTCCTGTGACACTAGTTGTAGATTCCGTTGCTTCACTTCAGGTTTACTGTATACCTCTGACCGTCTTATTGACGATGAAACACAAAAATTGCATCGGAATTAAATACAAAAGGCACAATGCCGACTCAAGTACAAGAAGTCTGGCTCTTCTTACTGTATTTGTTTTGAACCTTTCCTGTGAGACCGTTTTAAGATTCCGATGCTTCACTTCAGGTTTACTGTATCCCTTGGACCTTCCTATTGACTACTAAACACAGAATTTGCATCGGAAAAAAATAAAAAAGGCACAAAGCCGACTTCAGTACAAGAAAACTGATTCTTCTTCCTGTCTATGTTTTGAACCATTCCTGTGACACTAGTTATAGATTCAGATGCATCACATCAGGTTTACTGTATCCAGCTGACCTTCTTATTGACGATGAAACACAGAAATTGCATCGGAAATAAATATAAAAAGCACAATGCCAAACTAAGTACAAGGAAACTGACTCTTCTTACTGTCTATGTTTGAACCATTCCTGTGACACTAGTTATAGATTCCGATGCTTCACTTCAGTTTTAATGTATCCCTCCGACCTTCTTATTGACGATGAATCACATATAATGCATGGGAAGTAAATACAAAAGGCACAATGCCGACTCAAGTACAAGAAGACTGACTCTTCTTACTGTTCATGTTTTGTACCATTCCTGTGACACTAGTTATAGATTCCGATGCTTCTATTCAGATTTACTGTATCCCTAGGACCTTCTTATTGACGACGAAACACAGAAATAGCATCGGAATTAAATAGAATAGGCACAATGCCTTCTTAAGTACAAGAAAACTGACTCTTCATACTGTCTATGTTTTGAACCATTCCTGTGACACCAGTTATAGATTCCGATGCTTCATTTCAGGTTTACTGTATCCCTCAGACATTCTTATTGACGATGAAACACAGAAATTGCATCGGAATTAAATAAAAAAGGCACAATGCCGACTTAAGTAAAAGAAAACTGACTCTTCTTACTGTTTGTGCTTTGAACTATTCCTGTGACACTAGTTATAGATTACGATGCTTCACTTCAGGTTTACTGCATCCCTGTGACTTTCTTATTGACGATGAAACACAGAAATGGCTTCGGAAGTAAATACAAAAGGCACAATGCCGACTTAAGTACAAGAGAACTGACTCTTCTTACTGTCTATGTTTTGAACAATTCCTGTGACACTAGTTATAGATTCCGATGCTTCACTTCAGGTTTACTGTATCCCTCTGACCTTCCTATTGACGATGAAACACAGAATTTGCATCGGAATTAAATACAAAAGGCACAATGCTGACTGAAGTACAAGAAGACTGACGCTTCCAACTGTCTATGTTTTGAACCATTCCTGTGACACTAGTTATAGATTCTGATGCTTCACTTCAGGTTTACTGTATCCCTCTGACCCTCTTATTGACGATGAAACACAGAAATTGCATCGGAATCATATACAAAAGGCACAATGTCGACTTAAGTACTAGAAGCCTGACTCTTCCTACTGTCTATGTTTTGAACAATTCCTGTGACACTAGTTATAGATTCCGATGCTTTACTTCAGGTTTACTGTATCCCTCTGACCTTCTTGTCGACGAAGAAACACAGAAATTGCATCTTAATTAAATACAAAAGGCTCAATGCCGACTTAAGTACAAGAAGACTGACTCTTCTTACTGTCTGTGGTTTGAACCATTCCTGTGACACTAGGTATAGATTCCGATGCTTCACTTCAGGTTTACTGTATCCCTCTGACTTTCTTACTGACGATCAAACACAGAAAATTCATTGGAATTAAATACAAAAGGCACAATGCCGACTTAAGTACAAGAAAACTGATTCTTCTTACTGTTTGTGCTTTGAACTATTCCTGTGACACTAGTTATAGATTCAGATGCATCACATCAGGTTTACTGTATCCAGCTGACCTTCTTATTGACGATGAAACACAGAAATTGCATCGGAAATAAATACAAAAGGCACAATGCCAAACTAAGTACAAGGAAACTGACTCTTCTTACTGTCTATGTTTGAACCATTCCTGTGACACTAGTTATAGATTCCGATGCTTCACTTCAGTTTTCATGTATCCCTCCGACCTTCTTATTGACGATGAATCACATATAATGCATGGGAAGTAAATACAAAAGGCACAATGCCGACTCAAGTACAAGAAGACTGACACTTCTTACTGTTCATGTTTTGTACCATTCCTGTGACACTAGTTATAGATTCCGATGCTTCTATTCAGATTTACTGTATCCCTAGGACCTTCTTATTGACGACGAAACACAGAAATTGCATCGGAATTAAATAGAATAGGCACAATGCCTTCTTAAGTACAAGAAAACTGACTCTTCATACTGTCTATCTTTTGAACCATTCCTGTGACACCAGTTATAGATTCCGATGCTTCATTTCAGGTTTACTGTATCCCTCAGACATTCTTATTGACGATGAAACACAGAAATTGCATCGGAATTAAATACAAAAGGCACAATGCCGACTTAAGTAAAAGAAAACTGACTCTTCTTACTGTTTGTGCTTTGAACTATTCCTGTGACACTAGTTATAGATTACGATGCTTCACTTCTGGTTTACTGCATCCCTGTGACTTTCTTATTGACGATGAAACACAGAAATGGCTTCGGAAGTATATACAAAAGGCACAATGCCGACATAAGTACAAGAGAACTGACTCTTCTTACTGTCTATGTTTTGAACAATTCCTGTGACACTAGTTATAGATTCCGATGCTTCACTTCCGGTTTACTGTATCCCTCTGACCTTCCTATTGACGATGAAACACAGTATTTGCATCGGAATTAAATACAAAAGGCACAATGCTGACTCAAGTACAAGAAGACTGACTCTTCCAACTGTCTATGTTTTGAACCATTCCTGTGACACTAGTTATAGATTCTGATGCTTCACTTCAGGTTTACTGTATCCCTCTGACCCTCTTATTGACGATGAAACACAGAAATTGCATCGGAATTATATACAAAAGGCACAATGTCGACTTAAGTACTAGGAGCCTGACTCTTAATACTGTCTATGTCTTGAACAATTCCTGTGACACTAGTTATAGATTCCGATGCTTTACTTCAGGTTTACTGTATCCCTCTGACCTTCTTATCGACGAAGAAACACAGAAATTGCATCTTAATTAAATACAAAAGGCTCAATGCCGACTTAAGTACAAGAAGACTGACTCTTCTTACTGTCTGTGGTTTGAACCATTCCTGTGACACTAGGTATAGATTCCGATGCTTCACTTCAGGTTTACTGTATCTCTCGGACCTCCTTATTGACGATGAAACACAGAAATTGCATCTTAATTAAATACAAAAGGCACAATGCCGGCTTAAGTACAAGAAGACTGTCTCTTCTTACTGTCTATGTTTGAACCTTTCCTGTGAGACCGGTTTAAGATTCCGATGCTTCACTTCAGGTTTACTGTATCCCATGGACCTTCTTATTGACGACTAAACACAGAAATTGCATCGGAATTAAATAGAAAAGGCACAAAGCCGACTTCAGTACAAGACAACTGACTCTTCTTCCTGTCTATGTTTTGAACCATACCTGTGACACTAGTTGTAGATTCCGATGCTTCACATCAGGTTTACTGTATACAGCAGACTTTCTTATTGACGATGAACTACAGAAATTGCATCGGAATTAAATACAAAAGGCACAATGCCAAACTAAGTACAAGAGAACTGACTCTTCTTACTGTCTATGGTTTGAAAAATACCTGTGACACTAGGTATAGATTCCGATGTTTCACATCAGGTTTTCTGTATCCCTCTTACTTTCTTATTGACGATGAAACACAGAAATTGCACCGGAATTAAATACAAAAGGCACAATGCCGACTTCAGTTCAAGAAGACTGACTCTTCCTACTCTCTATGTTTTGAACCATTCCTGTGACACTAGTTTTAGATTCCGATGCTTCACTTCAGGTTTACTGTATCTCTCTGACCTCCTTATTGACGATGAAACACAGAAATTGCATTTTAATTAAATACAAGAGGCACAATGCCGACTTAAGTACAAGAAGACTGTCTCTTCTTACTGTCTATGTTTTGAACCATTCCTGTGACACTATATATATATTCCGACGCTTCACTTTAGGTTTACTGTATCAATCTGACCTTCTTATTGACGATCAAACACAGAAATTTCATTGGAATCAAAAACAAAAGGCACAATGCCGACTCAAGTACAAGAAGACTGCCTCTTCTTACTGCCTATGCTTTGAATCATTCCTGTGATACAAGTTATACATTCCGATGCTTCACTTCAGGTTTACTGTATCCCTCTGACCGTCTTACTGACGATGAAACACAGACATTGCATCGGAATTATATACAAAAGGAACAATGCCGACTTAAGTACAAGAAGACTCACTCTTCTTCCTGTCTATGTTTTCAACCATTCCTGTGACACTAGTTATAGATTACGATGCTTCACTTCAGGTTTACTGCATCCCTGTGACTTTCTTATTGACGATGAAACACAGAAATGGCTTCGGAAGTAAATACAAAAGGCACAATGCCGACTTAAGTACAAGAGAACTGACTCTTCTTACTGTCTATGTTTTGAACAATTCCTGTGACACTAGTTATAGATTCCGATGCTTCACTTCAGGTTTACTGTATCCCTCTGACCTTCCTATTGACGATGAAACACAGAATTTGCATCGGAATTAAATACAAAAGGCACAATGCTGACTGAAGTACAAGAAGACTGACGCTTCCAACTGTCTATGTTTTGAACCATTCCTGTGACACTAGTTATAGATTCTGATGCTTCACTTCAGGTTTACTGTATCCCTCTGACCCTCTTATTGACGATGAAACACAGAAATTGCATCGGAATCATATACAAAAGGCACAATGTCGACTTAAGTACTAGAAGCCTGACTCTTCCTACTGTCTATGTTTTGAACAATTCCTGTGACACTAGTTATAGATTCCGATGCTTTACTTCAGGTTTACTGTATCCCTCTGACCTTCTTGTCGACGAAGAAACACAGAAATTGCATCTTAATTAAATACAAAAGGCTCAATGCCGACTTAAGTACAAGAAGACTGACTCTTCTTACTGTCTGTGGTTTGAACCATTCCTGTGACACTAGGTATAGATTCCGATGCTTCACTTCAGGTTTACTGTATCCCTCTGACTTTCTTACTGACGATCAAACACAGAAAATTCATTGGAATTAAATACAAAAGGCACAATGCCGACTTAAGTACAAGAAAACTGATTCTTCTTACTGTTTGTGATTTGAACTATTCCTGTGACACTAGTTATAGATTCAGATGCATCACATCAGGTTTACTGTATCCAGCTGACCTTCTTATTGACGATGAAACACAGAAATTGCATCGGAAATAAATACAAAAGGCACAATGCCAAACTAAGTACAAGGAAACTGACTCTTCTTACTGTCTATGTTTGAACCATTCCTGTGACACTAGTTATAGATTCCGATGCTTCACTTCAGTTTTCATGTATCCCTCCGACCTTCTTATTGACGATGAATCACATATAATGCATGGGAAGTAAATACAAAAGGCACAATGCCGACTCAAGTACAAGAAGACTGACACTTCTTACTGTTCATGTTTTGTACCATTCCTGTGACACTAGTTATAGATTCCGATGCTTCTATTCAGATTTACTGTATCCCTAGGACCTTCTTATTGACGACGAAACACAGAAATTGCATCGGAATTAAATAGAATAGGCACAATGCCTTCTTAAGTACAAGAAAACTGACTCTTCATACTGTCTATCTTTTGAACCATTCCTGTGACACCAGTTATAGATTCCGATGCTTCATTTCAGGTTTACTGTATCCCTCAGACATTCTTATTGACGATGAAACACAGAAATTGCATCGGAATTAAATACAAAAGGCACAATGCCGACTTAAGTAAAAGAAAACTGACTCTTCTTACTGTTTGTGCTTTGAACTATTCCTGTGACACTAGTTATAGATTACGATGCTTCACTTCTGGTTTACTGCATCCCTGTGACTTTCTTATTGACGATGAAACACAGAAATGGCTTCGGAAGTATATACAAAAGGCACAATGCCGACATAAGTACAAGAGAACTGACTCTTCTTACTGTCTATGTTTTGAACAATTCCTGTGACACTAGTTATAGATTCCGATGCTTCACTTCCGGTTTACTGTATCCCTCTGACCTTCCTATTGACGATGAAACACAGTATTTGCATCGGAATTAAATACAAAAGGCACAATGCTGACTCAAGTACAAGAAGACTGACTCTTCCAACTGTCTATGTTTTGAACCATTCCTGTGACACTAGTTATAGATTCTGATGCTTCACTTCAGGTTTACTGTATCCCTCTGACCCTCTTATTGACGATGAAACACAGAAATTGCATCGGAATTATATACAAAAGGCACAATGTCGACTTAAGTACTAGGAGCCTGACTCTTAATACTGTCTATGTCTTGAACAATTCCTGTGACACTAGTTATAGATTCCGATGCTTTACTTCAGGTTTACTGTATCCCTCTGACCTTCTTATCGACGAAGAAACACAGAAATTGCATCTTAATTAAATACAAAAGGCTCAATGCCGACTTAAGTACAAGAAGACTGACTCTTCTTACTGTCTGTGGTTTGAACCATTCCTGTGACACTAGGTATAGATTCCGATGCTTCACTTCAGGTTTACTGTATCTCTGGGACCTCCTTATTGACGATGAAACACAGAAATTGCATCTTAATTAAATACAAATGCACAATGCCGGCTTAAGTACAAGAAGACTGTCTCTTCTTACTGTCTATGTTTGAACCTTTCCTGTGAGACCGGTTTAAGATTCCGATGCTTCACTTCAGGTTTACTGTATCCCTTGGACCTTCTTATTGACGACTAAACACAGAAATTGCATCGGAATTAAATAGAAAAGGCACAAAGCCGACTTCAGTACAAGACAACTGACTCTTCTTCCTGTCTATGTTTTGAACCATACCTGTGACACTAGTTGTAGATTCCGATGCTTCACATCAGGTTTACTGTATACAGCAGACTTTCTTATTGACGATGAACTACAGAAATTGCATCGGAATTAAATACAAAAGGCACAATGCCAAACTAAGTACAAGAGAACTGACTCTTCTTACTGTCTATGGTTTGAAAAATACCTGTGACACTAGGTATAGATTCCGATGTTTCACATCAGGTTTTCTGTATCCCTCTTACTTTCTTATTGACGATGAAACACAGAAATTGCACCGGAATTAAATACAAAAGGCACAATGCCGACTTCAGTTCAAGAAGACTGACTCTTCCTACTCTCTATGTTTTGAACCATTCCTGTGACACTAGTTTTAGATTCCGATGCTTCACTTCAGGTTTACTGTATCTCTCTGACCTCCTTATTGACGATGAAACACAGAAATTGCATTTTAATTAAATACAAGAGGCACAATGCCGACTTAAGTACAAGAAGACTGTCTCTTCTTACTGTCTATGTTTTGAACCATTCCTGTGACACTATATATATATTCCGACGCTTCACTTTAGGTTTACTGTATCAATCTGACCTTCTTATTGACGATCAAACACAGAAATTTCATTGGAATCAAAAACAAAAGGCACAATGCCGACTCAAGTACAAGAAGACTGCCTCTTCTTACTGCCTATGCTTTGAATCATTCCTGTGATACAAGTTATACATTCCGATGCTTCACTTCTGGTTTACTGTATCCCTCTGACCGTCTTACTGACGATGAAACACAGACATTGCATCGGAATTATATACAAAAGGAACAATGCCGACTTAAGTACAAGAAGACTCACTCTTCTTCCTGTCTATGTTTTCAACCATTCCTGTGACACTAGTTATAGATTCCGATGCTTCACTTCAGTATTACTGTATCCCTCTGACCTTCTTTTTGACGTTGAAACACAGAAATTGCATCGGAATTAAATTCAAAAGGCACAATGCCGACTTAAGTTTAAGAAGACTGACTATTCCTACTGTCTATGATTTGAATCATTCCTGTGACACTAGTTATACATTCCGATGCTTCACTTCAGGTTTACTGTATCCCTCTGACCGTCTTATTGACGATGAAACACAGAAATTGCATCGGAATTAAATCCAAAGGCACAATGTCGACTCAGGTACAAGAAGACCGGCTCTTCTTAGTGTCTATGTTTTTAACCTTTCCTGTGAAACCGCTTTTAGATTCCGATGCTTCACTTCAGGTTTACTGTATCCCTATGACCTTCTTATTGACGCCGAAACACAGAAATTGCATCGGAATTATATACAAAAGGCACAATGCCGACTTAAGTACAACAAGCCTGATTCTTCTTACTGTCCATGTTTTGAACCATTCCTCTGACACTAGTTATAGATTCCGATGTTTCACTTCAGGTTTACTGTATCCCCTGAACCTTCTTATCGACGATGAAACACAGAAATTTCATCTTAATGAAATACTAAAGGCACAATGCCGACTTAAGTACAAGAAGACTGACTCTTCTTACTGTCTATGGTTTCAACATTCCTGTGACACTAGTTATTGATTCCGATGCTTCACTTCAGGTTTACTGTATCCCTCTGACTTTCTTACTGACGATCAAACACAGAAAATTCATCGGAATTAAATCCAAAGGGACAATACCGGCTCAAGTACAAGAAGACTGGCTCTTCTTACTGTCTATGTTTCGAACCATTCCTGTTACACTAGTTATAGATTCCGATGCTTCACTTCAGTTTTACAATATCCCTCTGACCTTCTTATTGACGACGAAACACAGAAATTGCATCGGAATAAAATACAAAAGGCACAATGCCGACTTAAGTACAAGAAGACTGACTCTTCTTACTGTCTATGTTTTGAACCATTCCTGTGACACTAGTTATAGATTTGGATGCTTCACTTCAGTTTCTCTGTATCCCTCTGACCTTCTTTTTGACGATGAAACACAGAAATTGCATCGGAATAAAATACAAAATGCACAATGCCGACTCAAGTACAAGAGGTCTGGCTCTTCTTACTGTCTATGCTTTGAACCTTTCCTGTGAGACCAGTTTTAGATTCCGATGCTTCACTTCAGGTTTACTGTATCCCTCTGTCATTCTTAGTGACGATGATACACAGAAATTGCATCGGAATTAAATACAAAAGGCACAATGCCGACTTAAGTACAAGAAAACTGACTCTTCTTACTGTTTACGTTTTGAACTATTCCTGTGACACTAGTTACAGATTCCGATGCTTCACTTCACGTTTACTGTATCCCTGTGACCTTCTTATTGACGATGAAACACAGAAATTGCTTCGGAATTATATACAAAAGGCACAATGCCGACTAAAGTACAAGAAAACTGACTCTTCTTACTCTCTGTGTTCTGAACTATTCCTGTGACACTAGTTATAGATTCCGATGCTTCACTTCAGGTTTACTGTATCCCTCGAACCTTCTTATTGACGATGAAACACATAAATTGCATCGGAATTAAATACAAAAGGCGCAATGCCGACTTATGTACCAGAAAACTGACTCTTCCAACTGTCTATGTTTTGAACTATTCCTGTGACACTAGATATAGATTCCGATGCATCACTTAAGGATTACCGTATCCCTCTGACCTTCTTGTTGACGATGAAACACAGAAATTGCATCGGAATTAAATACAAAAGGCACAATGCCGACTCAGGTACAAGGAGACTGGCTCTTCTTACTGTCTATGTTTTGAACCATTCCTGTGACACTAGTTATAGATTCCGAAGCTTCACTTCAGGTTTACTGTATCCCTCTGACCATCTTATAGACGATGATACACAGAATTTGCATTGGAATTATATACAAAAGGCACAAGGCCGACTTAAGTACATGAAGCCTGACTCTTCTTACTGTCTATGTTTTGAACCATTCCTGTGACACTAGTATAGATTCCGATGCTTCACTTCAGGTTTACTGTATCCCTCTGACCTTCTTATCGACGATGAAACATGGAAATTGCATCTTAATTAAATACAATAGGCACAATGCCGACTTAAGTACAAGTAGACTGACTCTTCTTACTGTCTATGGTTTGAACTATTCCTGTGACACTAGTTATAGATTCCGATGCTACACTTTAGGGTTACTGTATCCCTCTGACCTTCCTACTGACGATCAAACACAGAAAATTCATCGGAATTAAATACAAAAGGCACACTGCCATCTCAAGTACAAGAAGACTGGCTCTTCTTACTGTCTATGTTTTGAACCATTCCTGTGACACTAGTTATAGATTACGATGCTTGACTTCAGGTTTACTGTATCCAGCTGACCTTCTTATTGACGATGAAGCACAGAAATTGCATCGGAAGAAAATACAAAAGGCACAATGCCGACTTAAGTACAAGAAGGCTGACTCTTCTTACTGTCTATGTTTTGAACCATTCCTGTGACATTAGTTATAGATTTGGATGCTTCACTTCAGTTTCTCTGTATCCCTCTGACCTTCTTTTTGACGATGAAACACAGAAATTGCATCGGAATAAAATACAAAAGGCACAATGCCGACTCAAGTACAAGAGGTCTGGCTCTTCTTACTGTCTATGCTTTGAACCTTTCCTGTGAGACCAGTTTTAGATTCCGATGCTTCACTTCAGGTTTACTGTATCCCTCTGACCTTCTTCTCGACGATGAACCATAGAAATTGCATCTTAATTAAATACAATAGACACAATGCCGACTTAAGTACAAGAAGACTGACTCTTCTTACTGTCTATGGTTTGAACTATTCCTGTGACACTAGTTATAGATTCCGATTCTTCACTTTAGGGTTACTGTATCCCTCTGACCTTCTTACTGACGATCAAACACAGAAAATTCATCGGAATTAAATACAAAAGGCACACTGCCAACTCAAGTACAAGAAGACTGGCTCTTCTTACTGTCTATGTTTTGAACCATTCCTGTGACACTAGTTATAGATTACGATGCTTCACTTCAGGTTTACTGTAACCAGCTGACCTTCTTATTGACGATGAAGCACAGAAATTGCATCGGAATTAAATACAAAAGGCACAATTGCCGACTTAAGTTCAAGAAGACCGACCCTTCTTCCTGTCTATGTTTGATCCATTCCTGTGACACTAGTTATAGATTCCAATGCTTCACTTCACTTTTACTGTATACCTCTGACCTTCTTATTGACGATCAAACACAGAAATGTCATCGGAATTAAAGACAAAAGGAACAATGCCGACTCAAGTACAAGAGGAATGTTTCTTCTTACTGCCTATGTTTTGAAACATTCCTGTGACACTAGATACTCATTCCGATGCTTCACTTCAGGTTTACTATATCCCTCAGACCGTCTTATTGACGATGAAGCACAGAAATTGCATCGGAATTAAATACAAAAGGCACAATGCCGACTCAAGTACAAGAACTCTGGCTCTCCTTACTGTCTATGCCCTGAACCTTTCCTGTGACATTTGTTTTAGATTCAGATCCTTCACTGCAGGATTACCATATCCCTTGGACCTTCTTATTGACGACGAAACACAGAATTTGCATCGGAATCAAATAGTAAAGGCACAATGCCGACTTAAGTACAAGAAAACTGGCTCTTCTTCCTGTCTATGTTTTAAACCATTCCTGTGACACTAGTTATAGATTCCGATGCTTCACATCAGGTTTACTGTATCCAGCTGACCTTCTTATTGACGATGAAACACAGAAATTGCATCGCAAATAATACGAAAGGCACAATGCCGACCTAAGTACATGAAGACTGACTCTTCTTACTGTCTATGTTATGAACAATTCCTGCGACACTAGTTATAGATTCCGATGCATCACTTCAGTTTTACTGTAACCCTCTGACCTTCTTATTGACGATGAAACACAGTTATTGCATCGGAATTAAATACAAAAGGCCTAATGCCGACTCAAGTACAAGAAGACCGGCCCTTCATACTGTCTATGTTTTGAACCTTTCCTGTGAGACCGGTTCTACATTCCGATGCTTCAATTCAGGTTTACTGTATCCCTTGGACCTTCTTATTGACGGATAAACACAAAAATTGCATCGGAATTATTTAGAAAAGGCACAATGCCGACATAAGTACAATGAAACTGACTCTTCTTACTATCTGTGTTTTGAACCATTCCTGTGACACTAGTTATAGATACCGATGCATCACTTCAGGTTTACTGTATCCCTCTGACCTTCATATTTACGATGAAACACAGAAAATGCATCGGAATTAAATACAAAAGGCACAATGCCGACTTAAGTATAAGAAAAGAGACTCTTCTTACTGTCTATGCTTTGAACCATTCCTGTGACACTAGTTATAGATTCCGATGCTTCACTTCATGTTTACTCTATCCCTCTGACCTTCTTATTGACGATGATACTTAGAAATTGCATCGGAATTATATACAAAAGCACAATGCCGACTTAAGAGCAAGATGCCTGGCTCTTCTTACTGTCTATGTTTTGAACCATTCCTGTGACACTAGTTATGGATTCCGAAGCTTCATTTCAGGTTTACTGTATCCCTCTGACCTTCTTATCGACGATGAAATACAGAAATTGCATCGGAATTAAATACAAAAGGCACGATGCCGATTTAACTACAAGGAGACTGACTCTTCTTACTGTCTATGGTTTAAACCATTCCTGTGACACTAGTTATAAATTCTGATGCTTCACTTCAGGTTTACTGTATCCCTCTGACCTTCTTACTGACGATCAAACACAGAAAATTCTTCGGAATTAATTACAAAAGGCACATTGCCGACTCAAGTACAAGAAGACTGGCTCTTCTTACTGTCTATATTTTGATCTATTCCTGTGACACTAGTTATAGATTACGATGCTTCACTTCATGTTTACTGTATCCCTCTGACCTTCTTAATGACGATGAAATACAGATACTGCATCGCAAGTAAATACAAAAGGCACAATGCCGGCTCAAGTACAAGAAGACTGGCTCTTCTTACTGTCTATGATTTGAACCATTCCTGTGACACTAGTTATAGATTACGATGCTTCACTTGAAGTTTACTGTATCCAGCTGACCTTCTTATTGACGATGAGGCACAGAAATTGCATCGGAATTAAATACAAGAGGCACAATGCCGACTTAAGTACATGAAGACCGACTCTTCTTCCTGTCTATGTTTAAACCATTCCTGTGACACTAGTTTTAGATTCCGATGCTTCACTTCAGTTTTACTGTATCCCTCTGATCTTCTTATTGACGATCAAACACAGAAATTTCATCGGAATAAAATACAAAAGTCACAATGCCGACTCAAGTACAAGAAGGCTGGCCCTTTTTACTGTCTATATTTTGAACCTCTCCTGTGAGACCGGTTTTAAAATCCGATGCTTCACTTCAGTTTTACTGTATCCCTCTGACCTTCTTATTGACGATCAAACACAGAAATTTCATCGTAATAAAATACAAAATGCACAATGCCGACTTAAGTACAAGAAGACCGACTCTTCTTACTGTCTATGTTTTGAACCATTCCTGTGACAGTAGTTATAGATTCCGATGCTTCACTTTCGGTTTACTGTATCCCTCTGACCTTCTTATTGACGATCAAACACAGAAATGTCATCGGAATTAAATACAAAAGGCTCTATGCCGACTCAAGTACAAGAAGACTGGCCCTTCTTACTGCCTATGTTTGTATCATTCCTGTGACACTAGTTATACATTCCGAAGCTTCACTTCAGTTTTACAGTATCCAGCTGACCTTATTATTGACGATGAAATACAGTAATTGAATCGGAATTAAATTCAAAAGGCACAATGCCGACTTAAGTACAAGAAGACTGTTTCCTCTTACTGTCTATGTTTTGAACCATTCCTGTGACACTAGTTATAGATTCCGATGCTTCACTTCAGTTTTACTGTATCCCTCTGACCTTCTTATTGACGATGAAACACAGAAATTGCATCGGAATTAAATACAAAAGGCACAATGCCGTCTTAAGTACGAGAAGACTGTCTCTTCCTACTGTCTATGTTTTGAACCATTCCTGTGACACTAGTTATATATTCCGATGCTTCTCTTCAGCTTTACTGTATCCCTCTGACCATCTTATTGACGATGAAACACAGATATTGCATCGGAATTAAATACAAAAGGCACAATACCGACTGAAGTACAAGAAGACCGGCTCTTCTTACTGTCTATGTTTTAAACTTTCCTGTGAGACCGGTTCTAGAGTCCGATGCTTCACTTCAGGTTTACTGTATCCCTTGGACCTTCTTATTGACGACTACACACAAAAATTGCATCGGAATTAAATAGATAAGGCACAATGCCGACCTAAGTACAGGAAGACTGACTCTTCTTACTGTCTATGTTTTGAAACATTCCTGTGACACTAGTTATAGATTCCGATGCTTCACTTCAGTTTTACTGTATCCCTCTGACCTTCTTAATGACGATGAAATACAGATATTGCATCGGAAGTAAATACAAAAGGCACAATGCCGACTCAAGTACAAGAAGGCTGTCTCTTCTTACCGTCCATGATTTGTACCATTCCTGTGACACTAGTTATAGATTCCGATGCATCACTCCAGGTATATTGTATCCCTCTGACCTTCTTATTGACGATGAAACACAGAAAATGCATCGGAATTAAATACAAAAGGCACAATGCCGACTTAAATATAAGAAAACAGACTCTTCTTACTGTCTATGATTTGAACCATTGCTGTGACACTAGTTATAGATTCCGATGCTTCACTTCATGTTTACTGTATCCCTCTGACCTTCTTATTGACGATGAAACTTAGAAATTGCATCGGAATTATATACAAAAGGCACAGTGCCGACTTAAATTCAAGAAGACTGACTCTTCCTACTGTCTATGGTTTGAACCATTCCTGTGACACTAGTTTTCGATTCCGATGCTTCACTTCAGGTTTACTGTATCCCTTGGACCTTGTTATTGACGACGAAACACAGAAATAGCATCGGAATTAAATAGAAAAGGCACAATGCCGACTTAAATTCAAGAAGACTGACTCTTCCTACTGTCTATGGTTTGAACCATTCCTGTGACACTAGTTTTCGATTCCGATGCTTCACTTCAGGTTTACTGTATCCCTTGGACCTTCTTACAGACGACGAAACACAGAAATTGCATCGCAATTAAATACAAAAGGCACAATGCCGAACTAAGTACAGGAAGACTGACTCTTCTTACTGTCTATGTTTTGAAACATTCCTGTGACACTAGTTATAGATTCCGATGCTTCACTTCAGTTTTACTGTATCCCTCTGACCTTCTTAATGACGATGAAATACAGATATTGCATCGGAAGTAAATACAAAAGGCACAATGCCGACTCAAGTACTAGAAGGCTGTCTCTTCGTACTGTCCATGTTTTGTACCATTCCTGTGACACTAGTTATAGATTCCGATGCTCCACTTCAGGTTTACTGTATCCCTTGGACCTTCTTATTGACGACGAGACACAGAAATTGCATTGGAATTAAATACAAAAGGCACAATGCCGACTTAAGTACAAGACAACTGACTCTTCTCACTGTCTATGTTTTGAACCTTTCCTGTGAGACCGGTTCTAGATTCCGATGCTTCACTTCAGGTTTACTGTATCCCTTGGACCTTCTTATTGACGACGAAACACAAAAATTGCATCGGAATTAAATAGAAAAGGCACAATGCCGACTTAAGTACAATAAAACTGACTCTTCTTACTATCTGTGTTTTGAACCATTCCTGTGACACTAGTTATAGATTCCGATGCTTCACTTCAGGTTTACTGTATCCCTCTGACCTTCTAATTGACGATGAAACACTGAATTTGCATTGGAATTAAATACAAAAGGCGCAATGCCGACTTAAGTACAAGAAGCCTGACTCTTCTTACTATCTATGTTTTGAACAATTCCTGTGACACTAGTTATAGATTCCGATGCTTCACTTCAGGCTTACTGTATCCCTCTGACCTTCTTATCGACGATGAAACGCAGAAATTGAATCTTAATTAAATACAAAAGGCACATTGCCAACTTAAGTACAAGATGACTGACTTTTCTTACTGTCTATGGTTTGAACCATTCCTGTGACACTAGTTATAGATTCAGATGCTTCACTTCAGGGTTACTGTATCCCTCTGACCTTCTTACTGACGATCAAACATAGAAAATTCATCGGAATTAAATACAAAATGCACAATGCCGGCTCAAGTACAAGAAGACTGGCTCTTCTTACTGTCTATGATTTGAACCATTCCTGTGACACTAGTTATAGATTACGATGCTTCACTTCAAGTTTAATGTATCCAGCTGACCTTCTTATTGACGATGAGGCACAGAAATTGCATCGGAATTAAATACAAGAGGCACAATGCCGACATAAGTACATAAAGACCGACTCTTCTTCCTGTCTATGTTTAAACCATTCCTGTGACACTAGTTATAGATTCCGATGCTTCACTTCAGTTTTACTGTATCCCTCTGACCTTCTTATTGACGATCAAACACAGAAATTTCATCGGAATAAAATACAAAAGTCACAATGCCGACGAATGTACAAGAAGACTGGCTCTTTTTACTGTCTATATTTTGAACCTCTCCTGTGAGACCGGTTTTAAAATCCGATGCTTCACTTCAGTTTTACTGTATCCCTCTGACCTTCTTATTGACGATCAAACACAGAAATTTCATCGGAATAAAATACAAAATGCACAATGCCGACTTAAGTACAAGAAGACCGACTCTTCTTACTGTCTATGTTTTGAAACATTCCTGTGACAGTAGTTATAGATTCCGATGCTACTTTAGGTTTACTGTATCCCTCTGACCTTCTTATTGACGATCAAACACAGAAATTTCATCGGAATTAAATACAAAAGCCTCTATGCCGACTCAAGTACAAGAAGACTGGCTCTTCTTACTGCCTATGTTTGTATCATTCCTGTGACACTAGTTATAGATTCTGATGCTTCACTTCAGTTTTACAGTATCCAGCTGACCTTATTATTGACGATGAAACACAGATATTGCATCGGAATTAAATACAAAAGGCACAATACCGACTCAAGTACAAGAAGACCGGCTCTTCTTACTGTCTATGTTTTAAACTTTCCTGTGAGACCGGTTCTAGAGTCCGATGCTTCACTTCAGGTTTACATTATCCCTTGGACCTTCTTATTGACGACTACACACAAAAATTGCATCGGAATCAAATAGATAAGGCACAATGCCGACTTAAGTACAATAGAACTGACTCTTCTTAATATCTGTGTTTTGAACTATTCCTGTGACACTAGTTATAGATTCCGATGCATCACTTAAGGTATACTGTATCCCTCTGACCTTCATATTGACGATGAAACACAGAAAATGCATCGGAATCAAATACAAAAGGCACAATGCGGACTTAAGTATAAGAAAACAGACTCATCTTACTGTCTATGCATTGAACCATTGCTGTGACACTAGTTATAGATTCCGATGCTTCACTTCATGTTTACTGTATCCCTCTGACCTTCCTATTGACGATGAAACTTAGAAATTGCATCGGAATTATATGCAAAAGGCACAATGCCGACTTAAGTACAAGAAGCCTGATTCTTTTTACTGTCTATGCCTTGAACCATTCCTGTGACACTAGTTAGAGATTCCGATGCTACACTCCATGTTTAATGTATCCCTCTGACCTTCTTATCGACGATGAAACACAGAAATTGCATCTTAATTAAATACAAAAGGCACAATGCCGACTTAAGTACAAGAAGACTGACTCTTCTTACTGTCTATGGTTTGAACCATTCCTGTGACACTAGTTATAGATTCCGATGCTTCACTTCAGGTATACTGTATCCCTCTGACCTTCTCATTGACGATGAAACTTAGAAATTGCTTCGGAATTAAATACAAAAGGCACAATGCCTACTTAAGTTATAGAAGACTGACTCTTCCTGCTGTCTATGTTTAGAACCATTCCTGTGACACTAGTTATAGATTCCGATGCTTCACTTCAGGTATACTGTATCCCTTGGACCTTGTTATTGACGATGAAACACAGAAATAGCATCGGAATTAAATAGAAAATGCACAATGCCGACTTAAGTACATGACAACTGACTCTTCTTACTGTCTATGTTTTGAAACTTTCCTGTGAGACCGGTTCTAGATTCCGATGCTTCACTTCAGGCTTACTGTATCCCTCTGACCTTCTAATAGACGATGAAACACTGAATTTGCATTGGAATTATATACAAAAGGCACAATGCCGACTGAAGTACAAGAAGACTGTTTCCTCTTACTATCTATGTTTTGAACCATTTCTGTGACACTAGTTATAGATTCCGATGCTTCACTTCAGTTTTACTGTATCCCTCTGACCTTCTTATTGACGATGAAACACAGAAATTGCATCGGAATTAAATACAAAAGGCACAATGCCGTCTTAAGTACGAGACGACTGACTCTTCCTACTGTCTATGTTTTGAACCATTCCTGTGACACTAGTTATAAATTCCGACGCTTCACTTCAGTTTTACTGTATCCCTCTGACCTTCTTATTGACGATGAAACACAGATATTGCGTCGGAATTAAATACAAAAGGCACAATACCGACTCAAGTACAAGAAGTCTGGCTCTTCTTTCTGTCTATGTTTTGAAAATTTCCTGTGAGACGGGTTTTAGATTCCGATGCTTCACTTCAGGTTTACTGTATCCCTTGGTCCTTCTTATTGACGACGAAACACAGAAATTGCATCGGAAATAAATAGAAATGGCACAATGCCGACTTAAGTACAAGAAAACTGACTCTTCTTCCTGTCTATGTTTTGAACCATTCCTGTGACACTAGTTATAGATTCCGATGCTTCACATCAGGTTTACTGTGTCCAGCTGACCATCTTATTGAAGATGAAACACAGATATTGCATCGCAATTAAATACAAAAGGCACAATGCCGACCTAAGTACAAGAAGACTGACTGTTCTTACTGTCTATGTTTTGAACCATTCCTGTGACACTAGTTATAGATTCCGATGCTTCACTTCAGTTTTACTGTATCCCTCTGACCTTATTGACGATGAAACACAGATATTGCATCGGAAGTAAATACAAAAGGCACAATACCGACTCAAGTACAAGAAGACCGGCTCTTCTTACTGTCTATGTTTTAAACTTTCCTGTGAGACCGGTTCTAGAGTCCGATGCTTCACTTCAGGTTTACATTATCCCTTGGACCTTCTTATTGACGACTACACACAAAAATTGCATCGGAATTAAATAGATAAGGCACAATGCCGACTTAAGTACAATAAAACTGACTCTTCTTAATATCTGTGTTTTGAACTATTCCTGTGACACTAGTTATAGATTCCGATGCATCACTTCAGGTATATTGTATCCCTCTGACCTCATATTGACGATGAAACACAGAAAATGCATCGGAATTATATACAAAAGGCACAATGCGGACTTATGTATAAGAAAACAGACTCTTCTTACTGTCTATGCTTTGAACCATTCCTGTGACACTAGTTATAGATTCCGATGCTTCACTTCAGGTTTACTGTATCCCTCTGACCTTCTTATTGACGATGAAACTTAGAAATTGCATCGGAATTAAATACAAAAGGCACAATGCCTACTAAAGTTATAGAAGACTGACTCTTCCTGCTGTCTATGTTTAGAACCATTCCTGTGACACTAGTTATAGATTCCGATGCTTCACTTCAGGTTTACTGTATCCCTTGGACCTTGTTATTGACGATGACACACAGAAATAGCATCGGAATTAAATAGAAAAGGCAAATGCCGACTTAAGTACAAGACAACTGACTCTTCTTACTGTCTATGTTTTGAAACTTTCCTGTGAGACCGGTTCTAGATTCCGATGCTTCACTTCAGGTTTACTGTATCCCTTGGACCTTCTTATTGACGACTACACACAAAATTTGCATCGGAATTAAATAGATAACGCACAATGCCGACTTAAGTACAATAAAACTGACTCTTCTTAATATCTGTGTTTTGAACTATTCCTGTGACACTAGTTATAGATTCCGATGCATCACTTCAGGTATGCTGTATCCCTCTGACCTTCTTATTGACGATGAAACACAGAAAATGCATCGGAGTTAAATACAAAAGGCACAATGCCGACTTAAGTATAAGAAAACAGACTGTTGTTACTGTCTATACTTTGAACCATTGCTGTGACACTAGTTATGGATTCCGATGCTTCACTTCATGTTTACTGTATCCCTCTGACCTACGTATTCACGATGAAACTTAGAAATTGCATCGGAATTATATACAAAAGGCACAGTGCCGACTTAAGTACAAGAAGCCTGACTCTTTTTACTGTCTATATTTTGAACCTCTCCTGTGAGACCGGTTTTAAAATCCGATGCTTCACTTCAGTTTTACTGTATCCCTCTGACCTTCTTATTGACGATCAAACACAGAAATTTCATCGTAATAAAATACAAAATGCACAATGCCGACTTAAGTACAAGAAGACCGACTCTTCTTACTGTCTATGTTTTGAACCATTCCTGTGACAGTAGTTATAGATTCCGATGCTTCACTTTCGGTTTACTGTATCCCTCTGACCTTCTTATTGACGATCAAACACAGAAATGTCATCGGAATTAAATACAAAAGGCTCTATGCCGACTCAAGTACAAGAAGACTGGCCCTTCTTACTGCCTATGTTTGTATCATTCCTGTGACACTAGTTATACATTCCGAAGCTTCACTTCAGTTTTACAGTATCCAGCTGACCTTATTATTGACGATGAAATACAGTAATTGAATCGGAATTAAATTCAAAAGGCACAATGCCGACTTAAGTACAAGAAGACTGTTTCCTCTTACTGTCTATGTTTTGAACCATTCCTGTGACACTAGTTATAGATTCCGATGCTTCACTTCAGTTTTACTGTATCCCTCTGACCTTCTTATTGACGATGAAACACAGAAATTGCATCGGAATTAAATACAAAAGGCACAATGCCGTCTTAAGTACGAGAAGACTGTCTCTTCCTACTGTCTATGTTTTGAACCATTCCTGTGACACTAGTTATATATTCCGATGCTTCTCTTCAGCTTTACTGTATCCCTCTGACCATCTTATTGACGATGAAACACAGATATTGCATCGGAATTAAATACAAAAGGCACAATACCGACTGAAGTACAAGAAGACCGGCTCTTCTTACTGTCTATGTTTTAAACTTTCCTGTGAGACCGGTTCTAGAGTCCGATGCTTCACTTCAGGTTTACTGTATCCCTTGGACCTTCTTATTGACGACTACACACAAAAATTGCATCGGAATTAAATAGATAAGGCACAATGCCGACCTAAGTACAGGAAGACTGACTCTTCTTACTGTCTATGTTTTGAAACATTCCTGTGACACTAGTTATAGATTCCGATGCTTCACTTCAGTTTTACTGTATCCCTCTGACCTTCTTAATGACGATGAAATACAGATATTGCATCGGAAGTAAATACAAAAGGCACAATGCCGACTCAAGTACAAGAAGGCTGTCTCTTCTTACCGTCCATGATTTGTACCATTCCTGTGACACTAGTTATAGATTCCGATGCATCACTCCAGGTATATTGTATCCCTCTGACCTTCTTATTGACGATGAAACACAGAAAATGCATCGGAATTAAATACAAAAGGCACAATGCCGACTTAAATATAAGAAAACAGACTCTTCTTACTGTCTATGATTTGAACCATTGCTGTGACACTAGTTATAGATTCCGATGCTTCACTTCATGTTTACTGTATCCCTCTGACCTTCTTATTGACGATGAAACTTAGAAATTGCATCGGAATTATATACAAAAGGCACAGTGCCGACTTAAATTCAAGAAGACTGACTCTTCCTACTGTCTATGGTTTGAACCATTCCTGTGACACTAGTTTTCGATTCCGATGCTTCACTTCAGGTTTACTGTATCCCTTGGACCTTGTTATTGACGACGAAACACAGAAATAGCATCGGAATTAAATAGAAAAGGCACAATGCCGACTTAAATTCAAGAAGACTGACTCTTCCTACTGTCTATGGTTTGAACCATTCCTGTGACACTAGTTTTCGATTCCGATGCTTCACTTCAGGTTTACTGTATCCCTTGGACCTTCTTACAGACGACGAAACACAGAAATTGCATCGCAATTAAATACAAAAGGCACAATGCCGAACTAAGTACAGGAAGACTGACTCTTCTTACTGTCTATGTTTTGAAACATTCCTGTGACACTAGTTATAGATTCCGATGCTTCACTTCAGTTTTACTGTATCCCTCTGACCTTCTTAATGACGATGAAATACAGATATTGCATCGGAAGTAAATACAAAAGGCACAATGCCGACTCAAGTACTAGAAGGCTGTCTCTTCGTACTGTCCATGTTTTGTACCATTCCTGTGACACTAGTTATAGATTCCGATGCTCCACTTCAGGTTTACTGTATCCCTTGGACCTTCTTATTGACGACGAGACACAGAAATTGCATTGGAATTAAATACAAAAGGCACAATGCCGACTTAAGTACAAGACAACTGACTCTTCTTACTGTCTATGTTTTGAACCTTTCCTGTGAGACCGGTTCTAGATTCCGATGCTTCACTTCAGGTTTACTGTATCCCTTGGACCTTCTTATTGACGACGAAACACAAAAATTGCATCGGAATTAAATAGAAAAGGCACAATGCCGACTTAAGTACAATAAAACTGACTCTTCTTACTATCTGTGTTTTGAACCATTCCTGTGACACTAGTTATAGATTCCGATGCTTCACTTCAGGTTTACTGTATCCCTCTGACCTTCTAATTGACGATGAAACACTGAATTTGCATTGGAATTAAATACAAAAGGCGCAATGCCGACTTAAGTACAAGAAGCCTGACTCTTCTTACTATCTATGTTTTGAACAATTCCTGTGACACTAGTTATAGATTCCGATGCTTCACTTCAGGCTTACTGTATCCCTCTGACCTTCTTATCGACGATGAAACGCAGAAATTGAATCTTAATTAAATACAAAAGGCACATTGCCAACTTAAGTACAAGATGACTGACTTTTCTTACTGTCTATGGTTTGAACCATTCCTGTGACACTAGTTATAGATTCAGATGCTTCACTTCAGGGTTACTGTATCCCTCTGACCTTCTTACTGACGATCAAACATAGAAAATTCATCGGAATTAAATACAAAATGCACAATGCCGGCTCAAGTACAAGAAGACTGGCTCTTCTTACTGTCTATGATTTGAACCATTCCTGTGACACTAGTTATAGATTACGATGCTTCACTTCAAGTTTAATGTATCCAGCTGACCTTCTTATTGACGATGAGGCACAGAAATTGCATCGGAATTAAATACAAGAGGCACAATGCCGACATAAGTACATAAAGACCGACTCTTCTTCCTGTCTATGTTTAAACCATTCCTGTGACACTA
This sequence comes from Schistocerca piceifrons, assembly GCF_021461385.2. Taxonomy (NCBI): domain Eukaryota; kingdom Metazoa; phylum Arthropoda; class Insecta; order Orthoptera; family Acrididae; genus Schistocerca; species Schistocerca piceifrons. The sequence goes on along the minus strand of NW_025728143.1, from coordinate 152,925 downwards.
GTTATAGATTCCGATGCTTCACTTCAGTTTTACTGTATCCCTCTGACCTTCTTATTGACGATCAAACACAGAAATTTCATCGGAATAAAATACAAAAGTCACAATGCCGACGAATGTACAAGAAGACTGGCTCTTTTACTGTCTATATTTTGAACCTCTCCTGTGAGACCGGTTTTAAAATCCGATGCTTCACTTCAGTTTTACTGTATCCCTCTGACCTTCTTATTGACGATCAAACACAGAAATTTCATCGGAATAAAATACAAAATGCACAATGCCGACTTAAGTACAAGAAGACCGACTCTTCTTACTGTCTATGTTTTGAAACATTCCTGTGACAGTAGTTATAGATTCCGATGCTACTTTAGGTTTACTGTATCCCTCTGACCTTCTTATTGACGATCAAACACAGAAATTTCATCGGAATTAAATACAAAAGCCTCTATGCCGACTCAAGTACAAGAAGACTGGCTCTTCTTACTGCCTATGTTTGTATCATTCCTGTGACACTAGTTATAGATTCTGATGCTTCACTTCAGTTTTACAGTATCCAGCTGACCTTATTATTGACGATGAAACACAGATATTGCATCGGAATTAAATACAAAAGGCACAATACCGACTCAAGTACAAGAAGACCGGCTCTTCTTACTGTCTATGTTTTAAACTTTCCTGTGAGACCGGTTCTAGAGTCCGATGCTTCACTTCAGGTTTACATTATCCCTTGGACCTTCTTATTGACGACTACACACAAAAATTGCATCGGAATCAAATAGATAAGGCACAATGCCGACTTAAGTACAATAGAACTGACTCTTCTTAATATCTGTGTTTTGAACTATTCCTGTGACACTAGTTATAGATTCCGATGCATCACTTAAGGTATACTGTATCCCTCTGACCTTCATATTGACGATGAAACACAGAAAATGCATCGGAATCAAATACAAAAGGCACAATGCGGACTTAAGTATAAGAAAACAGACTCATCTTACTGTCTATGCATTGAACCATTGCTGTGACACTAGTTATAGATTCCGATGCTTCACTTCATGTTTACTGTATCCCTCTGACCTTCCTATTGACGATGAAACTTAGAAATTGCATCGGAATTATATGCAAAAGGCACAATGCCGACTTAAGTACAAGAAGCCTGATTCTTTTTACTGTCTATGCCTTGAACCATTCCTGTGACACTAGTTAGAGATTCCGATGCTACACTCCATGTTTAATGTATCCCTCTGACCTTCTTATCGACGATGAAACACAGAAATTGCATCTTAATTAAATACAAAAGGCACAATGCCGACTTAAGTACAAGAAGACTGACTCTTCTTACTGTCTATGGTTTGAACCATTCCTGTGACACTAGTTATAGATTCCGATGCTTCACTTCAGGTATACTGTATCCCTCTGACCTTCTCATTGACGATGAAACTTAGAAATTGCTTCGGAATTAAATACAAAAGGCACAATGCCTACTTAAGTTATAGAAGACTGACTCTTCCTGCTGTCTATGTTTAGAACCATTCCTGTGACACTAGTTATAGATTCCGATGCTTCACTTCAGGTATACTGTATCCCTTGGACCTTGTTATTGACGATGAAACACAGAAATAGCATCGGAATTAAATAGAAAATGCACAATGCCGACTTAAGTACATGACAACTGACTCTTCTTACTGTCTATGTTTTGAAACTTTCCTGTGAGACCGGTTCTAGATTCCGATGCTTCACTTCAGGCTTACTGTATCCCTCTGACCTTCTAATAGACGATGAAACACTGAATTTGCATTGGAATTATATACAAAAGGCACAATGCCGACTGAAGTACAAGAAGACTGTTTCCTCTTACTATCTATGTTTTGAACCATTTCTGTGACACTAGTTATAGATTCCGATGCTTCACTTCAGTTTTACTGTATCCCTCTGACCTTCTTATTGACGATGAAACACAGAAATTGCATCGGAATTAAATACAAAAGGCACAATGCCGTCTTAAGTACGAGACGACTGACTCTTCCTACTGTCTATGTTTTGAACCATTCCTGTGACACTAGTTATAAATTCCGACGCTTCACTTCAGTTTTACTGTATCCCTCTGACCTTCTTATTGACGATGAAACACAGATATTGCGTCGGAATTAAATACAAAAGGCACAATACCGACTCAAGTACAAGAAGTCTGGCTCTTCTTTCTGTCTATGTTTTGAAAATTTCCTGTGAGACGGGTTTTAGATTCCGATGCTTCACTTCAGGTTTACTGTATCCCTTGGTCCTTCTTATTGACGACGAAACACAGAAATTGCATCGGAAATAAATAGAAATGGCACAATGCCGACTTAAGTACAAGAAAACTGACTCTTCTTCCTGTCTATGTTTTGAACCATTCCTGTGACACTAGTTATAGATTCCGATGCTTCACATCAGGTTTACTGTGTCCAGCTGACCATCTTATTGAAGATGAAACACAGATATTGCATCGCAATTAAATACAAAAGGCACAATGCCGACCTAAGTACAAGAAGACTGACTGTTCTTACTGTCTATGTTTTGAACCATTCCTGTGACACTAGTTATAGATTCCGATGCTTCACTTCAGTTTTACTGTATCCCTCTGACCTTATTGACGATGAAACACAGATATTGCATCGGAAGTAAATACAAAAGGCACAATACCGACTCAAGTACAAGAAGACCGGCTCTTCTTACTGTCTATGTTTTAAACTTTCCTGTGAGACCGGTTCTAGAGTCCGATGCTTCACTTCAGGTTTACATTATCCCTTGGACCTTCTTATTGACGACTACACACAAAAATTGCATCGGAATTAAATAGATAAGGCACAATGCCGACTTAAGTACAATAAAACTGACTCTTCTTAATATCTGTGTTTTGAACTATTCCTGTGACACTAGTTATAGATTCCGATGCATCACTTCAGGTATATTGTATCCCTCTGACCTCATATTGACGATGAAACACAGAAAATGCATCGGAATTATATACAAAAGGCACAATGCGGACTTATGTATAAGAAAACAGACTCTTCTTACTGTCTATGCTTTGAACCATTCCTGTGACACTAGTTATAGATTCCGATGCTTCACTTCAGGTTTACTGTATCCCTCTGACCTTCTTATTGACGATGAAACTTAGAAATTGCATCGGAATTAAATACAAAAGGCACAATGCCTACTAAAGTTATAGAAGACTGACTCTTCCTGCTGTCTATGTTTAGAACCATTCCTGTGACACTAGTTATAGATTCCGATGCTTCACTTCAGGTTTACTGTATCCCTTGGACCTTGTTATTGACGATGACACACAGAAATAGCATCGGAATTAAATAGAAAAGGCAAATGCCGACTTAAGTACAAGACAACTGACTCTTCTTACTGTCTATGTTTTGAAACTTTCCTGTGAGACCGGTTCTAGATTCCGATGCTTCACTTCAGGTTTACTGTATCCCTTGGACCTTCTTATTGACGACTACACACAAAATTTGCATCGGAATTAAATAGATAACGCACAATGCCGACTTAAGTACAATAAAACTGACTCTTCTTAATATCTGTGTTTTGAACTATTCCTGTGACACTAGTTATAGATTCCGATGCATCACTTCAGGTATGCTGTATCCCTCTGACCTTCTTATTGACGATGAAACACAGAAAATGCATCGGAGTTAAATACAAAAGGCACAATGCCGACTTAAGTATAAGAAAACAGACTGTTGTTACTGTCTATACTTTGAACCATTGCTGTGACACTAGTTATGGATTCCGATGCTTCACTTCATGTTTACTGTATCCCTCTGACCTACGTATTCACGATGAAACTTAGAAATTGCATCGGAATTATATACAAAAGGCACAGTGCCGACTTAAGTACAAGAAGCCTGACTCTTTTTACTGTCTATGTTTTGAACCATTCCTGTGACACTTGTTAGACATTCCGATGCTACACTTCAGGTTTACTGTATCCCTCTGACCTTCTTATCGACGATGAAACACAGAAATTGCATCTTAATTAATTTGAAAAGGCACAATGCCGACTTAAGTACAAGAAGACTGACTCTTCTTACTGTCTATGGTTTGAACCACTATTGTGACACTAGTTATAGATTCCGATGCTTCACTTCAGGTTACTGTATCCCTCTGACCTTCTTACTGATGATCAAACACAGATAATTCATCGGAATTTAATACAAAAGGCACATTGCCGACTCAAGTACAAGAAGAATTGCTCTTCTTACTGTCTATGTTTTGAACATTTCCTGTGAGACGGGTTTTAGATTCCGATGCTTCACTTCAGGTTTACTGTATCCTTGGCCCTACTTATTGACGCCGAAACACAGAAATTGCATCGGAATTAAATAGAAAAGGCACAATGCCGACTTAAGTACCAGAAAACTGACTCTTCTTACAGTCTATGTTTTGAACGATTCGTGTGAGATTAGTTATGGATTCCGATGCTTCACTTCAGGTTTACTGTATCCCTCTGTCCTTATTGATGATGAAACACAGAAATTGCATCAGAATTAAATACATAAGACACAATGCCGACTTGAGTACAAGAAAACTGACACTAATTACTGTCTATGTTTTGAACCTTTCCTGTGACACTAGTTTCCGATGCTTCACTTCAGGTTACTGTACCCCTCTGACCTTCTTACTGATGATCAAACACAGATAATTAATCGGAATTGAATACAAAAGGCACATTGCCGACTCAAGTACAAGAAGACTGGCTCTTCTTACTGTCTATGCTTGGAACCATTCTTGTGACACTAGTTATAGGTTACGATGCTTCACTTCAGGTTTACTGTATCCAGCAGACCTTTATGTTGACGATGAAGCACAGAAATTGCATCGCAATTAAATACAAGAGGCACAATGCCGACTTAAGTACAAGAAGACTGACTCTTCTTCCTGTCTATGTTTTGATCCATTCCTGTGACACTAGTTATAGATTCCGATGCTTCACTTCAGTTTTACTGTATCCCTCTGACCTTCTTATTGACGATGAAACACAGAAATTGCATCGGAATTTAATACAAAATGCACAATGCCGACTCAAGTGCAAGAAGTCTGGCTCTTCTTACTGTCTATGTTTTGAACCTTTCCTGTGAGACCGGTTTTAGATTCCGATGCTTCACTTCAGGTTTACTGTATCCCTTGGTCCTTTTTATTGACGACGAAACACAGAAATTGCATCGGAAATAAATAGAAATGGCACAATGCCGACTTAAGTACAAGATAACTGACTCTTCTTCCTGTCTATGTTTTGAACCATTCCTGTGACACTAGTTATAGATTCCGATGCTTCACATCAGGTTTACTCTATCCAGCTGACCATCTTATTGACGATGAAACACAGAAATTGCATCGCAATTAAATACAAAAGGCACAATGCCGACCTAAGTACAAGAAGACTGACTGTTCTTACTGTCTATGTTTTGAACCATTCCTGTGACACTAGTTATAGATTCCGATGCTTCACTTCAGTTTTACTATATCCCTCTGACCCTCTTATTGGCGATGAAACACAGAAATTGCATCGGAATTATATACAAAAGGCACAATGCCGACTTAAGTACGAAAAGACTGACTCTTCCTACTGTCTATGTTTTGAACTATTCCTGTGACACTAGTTATAGATTCCGATGCTTCACTTCAGGTTTACTGTATCCCTCTGACCGTCTTATTGACGATAAAACACAGAAATTGCATCGGAATTAAATACATAAGGCACAATGCCGACCTAAGTACAAGAAGACTGACTCTTCTTACTGCCTATGTTTTGAACCATTCTTGTGACCCTAGTTATAGATTCCGATGCTTCACTTCAGTTTTACTGTATCCCTCTGACCTTCTTATTGACGATGAAACACAGATATTGCATCGGAAGTAAATACAAAAGACACAATGCCGACTCAAGTACAAGAAGGCTGACTCTTCTTACTGTCTATGTTTTGTACCATTCCTGTGACACTAGTTATAGATTCCGATGCTCCACTGCAGGTTTACTGTATCCCTTGGACCTTCTTATTGACGGTGAAACACAGAAATTGCATCGGAATTAAATAGAAAAGGCACAATGCCGACTTACGTACAAGAAAACTGACTCTTCTTCCTGTCTATGATTTGAAACATTCCTGTGACACTAGTTATAGATTCCGATGCTTCACATCAGGTTTACTGTATCCAGCTGACCTTCTTATTGGCGATGAAACACAGAAATTGCATCGGAATTAAATACAAAAGCCCAATGAAGACTGAAGTACAAGAAGACCGGCTCTTCTTACTGTCTACGTTTTGAACCTTTCCTGTGAGACCGGTTCTAGATTCCGATGCTTCACTTCAGGTTTACTGTATCCCTTTGACCTGCTTATTGACGACGAAACACAAAAATAGCATCGGAATTAAATAGAAAATGCACAATGCCGACTTAAGTACAATAAAACTGACTCTTCTTAATATCTGTGTTTTGAACCATTCATGTGGCACTAGTTATAGATTCCGATGCATCACTTCAGGTTTACTGTATCCCTCTGACCTCCTTATTCACGATGAAACACAGAAATTGCATCGGAATTAAATACAAAAGGCACAATGCCGACTCAAATACAAGAAGACTGCCTCTTCTTACTGTCTATGCTTTCAACCTTTCCTGTGAGACCAGTTATAGATTCCGATTCTTGACTTCAGTTTTACTGTATCTCTTGGGCCTTCTTATTGACGACGAAACACACAAATTGCTTCGGAATTACATACAAAAGGCACAATGCCGACATAAGTAAAAGAAAACCGACTCAACTTACTGTCTATGTTTAAACCATTCCTGTGACACTAGTTATAGATTCCGATGCTTCACTTCAGGTTTACAGTATCCCTCTGACCTCCTTATTCACGATGAAACACAGAAATTGCATCGGAATTAAATACAAAAGGCACAATGCCGAATCAGGTACAAGAAGTCTGGCTCTTCTTACTGTCTATGATTCTGAACCTTTCCTGTGAGACCGGTTTTAGATTCCGATGCTTCACTTCAGGTTTACTGTATCACTTGGACCTTCTTATTGACTACGAAACACAGATATTACATAGGAATTAAATAGAAAAGGCACAATGCCAACTTAAGTACAAGAAAAAAGACTCTTCTTAATATCTATGTTTTGAACCATACCTATGACACTAGTTTTAGATTCCGATGCTTCACTTCAGGTTTACTGTATCCCTCTGACCTTCTTATTGGCGATGAAACACAGAAATTGCATCGGAATTTAATACAAAAGGCACAATGCCGACTCAAGTACAAGAAGTCTGGCTCTTCTTACTGTCTATGTTTTGAACCTTTCCTGTGAGACCGGTTTTAGATTTCGATGCTTCACTTCAGGTTTACTGTATCCCTTGGGCCTTCTTATTGACGACGAAATACAGAAATTGCATCAGAAATAAATAGAAATGGCACAAAGCCGACTTAAGTACAAGAAAACTGACTCTTCTTATTGTCTATGTTTTGAACCATTCCTGCGACACTAGTTATAGATTCCGATGCTTCACATCAGGTTTACTGTATCCAGCTGGCCATCTTGTTGACGATGAAACACAGAAATTGCATCGCAATTAAATACAAAAGGCACAATGCCGACCTAAGTACAAGAAGACTGACTCTTCTTGCTGCCTATGTTTTGAACCATTCTTGTGACCCTAGTTATAGATTCCGATGCTTCACTTCAGTTTTACTGTATCCCTCTGACCTTCTTATTGACGATGAAACACAGATATTGCATCGGAAGTAAATACAAAAGACACAATGCCGACTCAAGTACAAGAAGGCTGACTCTTCTTACTGTCTATGTTTTGTACCATTCCTGTGACACTAGTTATAGATTCCGATGCTCCACTGCAGGTTTACTGTATCCCTTGGACCTTCTTATTGACGGTGAAACACAGAAATTGCATCGGAATTAAATAGAAAAGGCACAATGCCGACTTAAGTACAAGAAAACTGACTCTTCTTCCTGTCTATGTTTTGAACCATTCCTGTGACACTAGTTATAGATTCCGATGCTTCTCATCAGGTTTACTGTATCCAGCTGACCTTCTTATTGGCGATGAAACACAGAAATTGCATCTTAATTAAATACAAAAGCCCAATGCCGACCGAAGTACAAGATGACCGGCTCTTCTTACTGTCTACGTTTTGAACCTTTCCTGTGAGACCGATTCTAGATTCCGATGCTTCACTTCAGGTTTATTGTATCCCTTGAACCTGCTTATTGACGACGAAACACAAAAATTACATCGGAATTAAATAGAAAATGCACAATGCCGACTTAAGTACAATAAAACTGACTCTTCTTGCTATCTGTGTTTTGAACCATTCATGTGGCACTAGTTATAGATTCCGATGCATCACTTTAGGTTTACTGTATCTCTCTGACCTTCTTATTGACGGTGAAACACAGAAAATGCATCGGAATTAAATACAAAATGCACAATGCCTGCTTAAGTATAAGAAAACATACTCTTCTTACTGTCTATGCCTTGAACCATACTCATGACACTAGTTTTAGATTCCGATGCTTCACTTCAGGTTTACTGTATCCCTCTGACCTTCTTATTGACGATGAAACACAGAAATTGCATCGGAATTTAATACAAAAGGCACAATGCCGACTCAAGTACAAGAAGTCTGGCTCTTCTTACTGTCTATGTTTTGAACCTTTCCTGTGAGACCGGTTTTAGATTCCGACGCTTCACTTCAGGTTTACTGTATCCCTTGGTCCTTCTTATTGACGACGAAACACAGAAATTGCATCGGAAATAAATAGAAATGGCACAATGCCGACTTAAGTACAAGAAAACTGACTCTTCTTCCTGTCTATGTTTTGAACCATTCCTGCGACACTAGTTACAGATTCCGATGCTTCACATCAGGTTTACTGTATCCAGCTGACCATCATATTGGCGATGAAACACAGAAATTGCATCGGAATTATATACAAAAGGCACAATGCCGACTTAAATACGAAATGACTGACTCTTCCTACTGTCTATGTTTTGAACTATTCCTGTGACACTAGTTATAGATTCCGATGCTTCACTTCAGGTTTACTGTATCCCTCTGACCGTCTTATTGACGATAAAACACAGAAATTGCATCGGAATTAAATACATAAGGCACAATGCCGACCTAAGTACAAGAAGACTGACTCTTCTTGCTGCCTATGTTTTGAACCATTCTTGTGACCCTAGTTATAGATTCCGATGCTTCACTTCAGTTTTACTGTATCCCTCTGACCTTCTTATTGACGATGAAACACAGATATTGCATCGGAAGTAAATACAAAAGACACAATGCCGACTCAAGTACAAGAAGGCTGACTCTTCTTACTGTCTATGTTTTGTACCATTCCTGTGACACTAGTTATAGATTCCGATGCTCCACTGCAGGTTTACTGTATCCCTTGGACCTTCTTATTGACGGTGAAACACAGAAATTGCATCGGAATTAAATAGAAAAGGCACAATGCCGACTTAAGTACAAGAAAACTGACTCTTCTTCCTGTCTATGTTTTGAACCATTCCTGTGACACTAGTTATAGATTCCGATGCTTCACATCAGGTTTACTGTATCCAGCTGACCTTCTTATTGGCGATGAAACACAGAAATTGCATCGGAATTAAATACAAAAGCCCAATGCCGACTGAAGTACAAGAAGACCGGCTCTTCTTACTGTCTACGTTTTGAACCTTTCCTGTGAGACCAGTTCTAGATTCCGATGCTTCACTTCAGGTTTACTGTATCCCTTCGACCTGCTTATTGACGACGAAACACAAAAATTGCATCAGAATTAAATAGAAAATGCACAATGCCGACTTAAGTACAATAAAACTGACTCTTCTTACTATCTGTGTTTTGAACCATTCATGTGGCACTAGTTATAGATTCCGATGCATCACTTCAGGTTTACTGTATCCCTCTGACCTTCTTATTGACGGTGAAACACAGAAAATGCATCGGAATTAAATACAAAATGCACAATGCCTGCTTAAGTATAAGAAAACAGACTTTTCTTACTGTCTATGCCTTGAACCATTCCTGTGACACTAGTTATAGATTCCGATGCTTCACTTCATGTTTACTGTATCCCTCTGACCTTCGTATTGACGATGAAACTTAGAAGTTTGCATCGGAATTAAACACAAAAGGCACAATGCCTACTCAAATACAAAAAGACTGCCACTTCTTACTGTCTATGTTTTCAACCTTTCCTGTGAGACCAGTTATAGATTCCGATGCTTGACTTCAGTTTTACTGTATCTCTTGGACCTTCTTATTGACGACGAAACACACTAATTGCTTCGGAATTACATACAAAAGGCACAATGCCGACATAAGTAAAAGAAAACCGACTCTACTTACTGTCTATGTTTAAACCATTCCTGTGACACTAGTTATAGATTCCGATGCTTCACTTCAGGTTTACAGTATCCCTCTGACCTCCTTATTCACGATGAAACACAGAAATTGCATCGGAATTAAATACAAAAGGCAGAATGCCGACTCAAGTACAAGAAGAATTGCTCTTCTTACTGTCTATGTTTTGAACATTTCCTGTGAGACGGGTTTTAGATTCCGATGCTTCACTTCAGGTTTACTGTATCCTTGGACCTACTTATTGACGCCGAAACACAGAAATTGCATCGGAATTAAATAGAAAAGGCACAATGCCGACTTAAGTACAAGAAAACTGACTCTTCTTACAGTCTATGTTTTGAACGATTCCTTGTGAGATTAGTTATAGATTCCGATGCTTCACTTCAGGTTTACTGTATCCCTCTGACCTTATTGACGATGAAACACAGAAATTGCATCAGAATTAAATACATAAGACACAATGACGACTTAAGTACAAGAAAACTGACACTAATTACTGTCTATGTTTTGAACCTTTCCTGTGACACTAGTTATAGTTTCCGATTCTTCACTTCAGGTTTACTGTATCCCTCTGACCATCTTATTGACGATGAAACACAGAAATTGCTTCGAAATTAAATACACAAGGCACAGTGCCAAATCAAGTTCTAGAGGACTGACTCTTCTTTCTGTCTATGTTTTAAACCATTCCCGTGAAACTAGTTATAGATTCCGATGCTTCACCTCAGCTTTACTGTATCCAGCTGTCCTTCTTATTGACGACGAACACAGAAATTGCATCGGAATTAAATAGAAAATGACCAATGCCGACTTAAGTACATGGAAACTGCCTCTTTCTCCTGCCTTTGTTTTGAACCATTCCTGTGACATTAGTTACAGATTCCGATGCTTCACCACAGGTTTACTGTGTCCAGCTGACCGTCTTATTGACGATCAAACACAGAAATTGCTTCGCAATTAAAAACAAATGGCACAATGCCGACTTCAGTACAAGAAGACTGACTCTTCCTACTGTCTATGATTTGAACCATTCCTGTGACACTAGTTATAGAATCCGATGCTTCACTTCATTTTTACTGTACCACTCTGACCGTCTTATTGACGATGAAACACATAAATTGCATCGGAATTAAATACAAAAGGCACAATGCCGACTCAGGTACAAGAAGTCTGGCTCTTCTTACTGTCTATGTTTTGAACCTTTCCTGTGAGACCGGTTTTAGATTCCGATGCGTTAATTCAGGTTTACTGTATTCCTTGGACCTTCTTATTGACTACGAAACACAGATATTGCATCGGAATTAAATAGAAAAGGCACAATGCCTACTTAAGTACAACAAAAAAGACTCTTCTTAATATCTATGTTTTGAACCATACCTATGACACTAGTTATTGATTCCGATGCTTCACTTAAGGTTTACTGTATCCAGCTGACCTTCTTATTGACGATGAAACACAGAAATTGCATGGGAATTAAATACAAAAGGCACAATGTCGACTTAAGTAGAAGAAGACTGACTCTTCTTACTGTCTATGTTTCGAACCATTGCTGTGACACTAGTTATAGATTCCGGTTCTTCACTTCAGTTTTACTGTATCCCTCTGACCTTCTTATTGACGATGAAACACAGAAATTGCATCGGAATTAAATACAAAAGGCACAATGCCGACTCATGTACTAGAAGACTGACTCTTCTTACTGTCTATGTTTTGAACCATCCTGTGACACTAGTTATAGATTCCGATGCTTCACTTCAGGTTTACTGTATCCCTATGACCGTCGTATTGACGATGAAACACAGAAATTGCATCGGAATTTAATACAAAAGGCACAATGCCTACTCAAGTACAAGAAGACTGGCTCTTCTTCCTGTCTATGTTTTGAACCATTCCTGTGACACTAGTAATGGATTCCGATGCTTCACTTCAGGTTTACTGTATCCAGTTGAACTTTTTGTTCACGATGAAACACAGAAACTGCATCGGAATTAAATACAAAGGGCACAATGCCGACTTAAGTACAAGAAGACTGACTCTTCTTATTGTCTATGTTTTGAACCATTCCTGTGACACTAGTTATAGATTCCGACGCTTCACTTCAGTTTTACTGTATCCCTCTGAACTTCGTATTAACGATGAAACTCAGAAATTGCATCGGAATTAAATACAAAAGTCACAATGCCGACTCAAGTACAAGAAGACTTACTCTTCTTACTGTCTATGCTTTGAACTATTCCTGTGACACTAGTTATAAATCTCGATGCTACTCTTCAAGTTTACTGTATCCCTCTGACCGTCGTATTGATGGTAAAACACAGAAATTGCATCGTAATTAAATACAAAAGGCACAATGCCGACACAATTACAAGAAGACTGGCTCTTCTTACTGTAAATGTTTTGAACCTTTCCTGTGAGACCGATTTTAGATTCCGATGCTTCACTTCAGGTTTACCGTATCGCTTGGACCTTCATATTGACGACGAAACACAGAAATTGCATCGAAATTAAATAGAAATGGCACAATGCCGACTTTAGTACAAGAAAACAGACTCTTCTTAAAATCTATGCTTTGAAGCATTCCTGTGACTCCAGTTATGGATTCCGATGCATCACTTCAGGTTAACAGTATCCCTCTGTCCTTCTTATTGACGATGAAGCACAGAAAATGCACTGGAATTAAATACAAAATGCACAATGCAGACTTATTTACAAGAAAACTGACTCTTCTTACTGTCTATGTTTGAACCTTTCCTGTGAAGCTAGTTATAGATTCCGATGCTTCACTTCAGGTTTACTGTATCCCTCTGACCTCCTTATTGACGATGAAACACAGAAATTGCATCGGAATTAAATACAAAAGCACAATACCGACTTAAGTAAAAGAAAACTGACTCTTCTTACTGTCTATGTTTTGAACCATTCCTGTAACACTAGTTATAGAATCCGATGCTTAACTTCAGGTTTACTTATCCCTCTGACCTTCTTATTGACGATGAAACACAGAAATTGCATGTGAATTAAATACAAAAGGCACAATGCCGTCTCAAGTACAAGAAGACTGGCTCTTCTTACTGTCTATGTTTTGAACCTTTTCTGTGAGACCGGTTTTAGATTCCGATGCTTCACTTCAGGCTTAATGTATCCCTTGGACCTTCTTATTGACGCCGAAACACATAAATTGCATCGGAATTAAATAGAAAAGGCACATGCCGACTTAAGTACAAGAGAACTGACTCTTCCTACTGTCTATGATTTGAACCATTCCTGTGACACTAGTTATAGATTCCGATGCTTCACTTCAGGTTTACTGTATCCCTCTGACCTTCTCATTGACGATGAAACACAGAAATTGCATCGGAATTAAATACAAAAGGCACAATGCCGGCTCAGGTACAAGAAGTCAGGCTCTTCTTACTGTCTATGTTTTGAACCATTCCTGTGACACTAGATATAGATTCCGATGCTTCACTTTAGGTTTACTGTATCCCTCTGACCGTCTTATTGACGATGAAACACAGAAATTGCATCGGAATTGAATACAAAAGGCACAATGCCGGCTCAGGTACAAGTAGTCAGGCTCATCTTACTGTCTATGTTTTGAACCTTTCCTGTGAGACCGGTTTTAGATTCCGATGCTTCACTTCAAGTTTATTGTATCCCTTGGACATTATTATTGACGATGAACACAGAAATTGCATCGGAATTAAATAGAAGATGCACAATGCCGACTTCAGTTCAAGATAACTTACTCTTTTTCCTGTCTATGTTTTGAACCATTCCTGTGACACTAGTTATAGATTCCAATGCTTCACTTCAGGTTTACTTCATCCTTGTGACCTTCTTATTGGCGATGAAATACAGAAATTTCATCGGAATTAAATACAAAAGGCACAATGCCGACTTAAGTACAAGAAGACTGACTATTCCGACTGTCTATGTTTTGAACCATTCCTGTGCCACTAGTTATAGATTCCGATGCTTCACTTCAGGTTTACTGTATCCCTCTGACCGACTTACTGACGATGAAACAGAGAAATTGCATCGGAATTGAATACAAAAGGCACAATGCCGACTTAAGTACAAGAAAACTGACTCTTCTTACTGTCTATGTTTTGAACCATTCCTGTGCCACTAGTTATAGATTCCGATGCTTCACTTCAGGTTTACTGTATCCCTCTGACCGTCTTATTGACGATGAAACACAGAAATTGCATCGAAATTAAATACACAAGGCACAATGCCGACTCAAGTTCTAGAGGACTGACTCTTCTTACTGTCCATGGTTTAAACCATTCCCGTGAAACTAGTTATAGATTCCGATGCTTCACCTCAGGTTTACTGTATCCAGCTGTCCTTCTTACTGACGACGAACACAGAAATTGCATCGGAATTAAATAGAGAATGCACAATGCCGACTTAAGTACAAGAAAACTGACGCTTTCTCCTGTCTTTGTTTGTACCATTCCTGTGACATTAGTTATAGATTCCGATGCTTCACCTCAGGTTTACTGCGTCCAGCTGACCATCTTATTGACGATGAAACACAGAAATTGCTTCGCAATTAAAAACAAATGGCACAATGCCGACTTAAGTACAAGAAGACTGACTCTTCCTACTGTCAATGTTTTGTACCATTCCTGTGACGCTAGTTACAGATTCCGATGCATCACTTCAGGTTTTACCGTATCATTCTGACCTTCTTATTGACGACGAAACACAGAAAATGCATCGGAATTATATACAAAAGGCAGAATGCCGACTTAAGTACTAGGAGACTGACTCTTCTTACTGTCTATGTTTTGAACCATTCCTGTGACACTAGTTATAGATTCAGATGTTTCACTTCAGGTTTACTGTATCCCTCTGACCGTCGTATTCACGATGAAACATAGATATTGCATCGGAATTAAATACAAATGTCACAATGACGACTCAAGTACTAGAAGACCGGATATACTTCCTGTCTATGTTTTGAACCATTCCTGTGACACTAGTTATAGATTCCGATGCTTCACATCAGGTTTACTGTATCCAGCTGACCATCTTATTGACGATGAAACACAGAAATTGAATCGCAATTAAATACGAAAGGCACAATGCCGACCTGAGTACAAGAGACTGACTCTTCTTCCTGTCTATGTTTTGAACCATTCCTGTGACACTAGTTATAGATTCCGATGCATCACTTCAAGTTTACTGTATCC
Organism: Schistocerca piceifrons; assembly: GCF_021461385.2. NCBI lineage: Eukaryota > Metazoa > Arthropoda > Insecta > Orthoptera > Acrididae > Schistocerca > Schistocerca piceifrons. The sequence goes on along the minus strand of NW_025728143.1, from coordinate 137,271 downwards.
CTATGACCTTCTTAATGACCATGAAACACAGAAAATGCATCGGAATTAAATACAAAAGGCACAATGCCTGCTTAAGTATAAGAGAACAGACTCTTCTTACTGTCTATGCTTTGAACCATTCCTGTGACACTAGTTATGGATTCCGATGCTTCACTTCATGTTTACTGTGTCCCTCTGACCTTCGTATTGACGATTAAACTTAGAAATTGCATCGGAATTAAATACAAAAGGCACAATGCCGACTCAAGTACAAGAAGACTGCCTCTTCTTTCTGTCTATGTTTTGAACCTTTCCTGTGAGACCAGTTTTAGATTCCGATGCTTGACTTCAGTTTTACTGTATCCCTTGGACATTCTTATTGACGACGAAACACAGAAATTGAATCGGAATTACATACAAAAGGCACAATGCCGACATAAGTAAAAGAAAACTGAATCTACTAACTGTCTATGTTTGAACCATTCCTGTGACACTAGTTATAGATTCCGATGCTTCACTTCAGGTTTACAGTATCCCTCTGACCTCCTTATTCACGATGAAACACAGAAATTGCATCGGAAGTAAATACAAAAGGCACAATGCCGACTTAAGTACAAGAAAACTGACTCTTCTTACTGTCTATGTTTTGAACCATTCCTGTGACTCTACTTATAGTTCCGATGCTTCACTTCAGGTTTACTGTATCCCTCTGACCTTCTTATTGACGATGAAACACAGAAATTGCATCGGAATTAAATACAAAAGGCACAATGCTGACTCAAGTACAAGAAGAATTGCTCTTCTTACAGACTATGTTTTGAACGATTCCTGTGAGACTAGTTATAAATTCCGATGCTTACTTCAGGATTACTGTTTCCCTTTGTCCTTCTTATTGACGATGAAACACAGATATTGCATCGGAATTAAGTACATAAGACATAATGCCGACTTAAGTACAAGAAAACTGACTCTTCTTACTGTCTATGTTTTGAACCATTCCTGTGACTCTACTTATAGTTCCGATGCTTCACTTCAGGTTTACTGTATCCCTCTGACCATCTTATTGACGATGAAACACAGAAATTGCATCGAAATTAAATACACAAGGCACAATGCCGACTCAAGTTCTAGAGGACTGACTCTTCTTACTGTCTATGTTTTAAACCATTCCCGTGAGACTAGTTATAGATTCCGATGCTTCACCTCAGGTTTACTGTATCCAGCTGTCCTTCTTATTGACGACGAACACAGAAATTGCATTGTAATGAAATAGAAAATGCACAATGCCGACTTAAGTACAAGAAAACTGACTCTTTCTCCTGTCTTTGTTTGTACCATTCCTGTGACATTAGTTATAGATTCCGAAGCTTCACCTCAGGTTTACTGTGTCCAGCTGACCTTCTTATTGACGATGAAACACAGAAATTGCTTCGCAATTAAAAACAAATGGCACAATGCCGACTTAAGTACAAGAAGACTGACTCTTCCTACTGTCTATGTTTTGTACCATTCCTGTGACACTAGTTATAGAATCCGATCCTTCACTTCAGGTTTACTGTACCAGTCTGACCGTCTTATTGACGATGAAACACATAAATTGCATCGGAATTAAATACAAAAGGCACAATGCCGACTCAGGTACAAGAAGTCTGGCTCTTCTTACTGTCTATGTTTTGAACCTTTCCTGTGAGACCGGTTTTAGATTCCGATGCTTCACTTCAGTTTTACTGTATCCCTTGGACCTTCTTATTGACGACGAAACACAGATATTGCATGGGAATTAAATAGAAAAGGCACAATGCCGACTTAAGTACAAGAAAAAAGACTCTTCATATTATCTATGTTTTGAACCATCCCTGTGACACTAGTTATAGATTCCGATGCTTCACTTCAGGTTTACTGTATGCAGCTGACCTTCTGATTGACGATGAAACACAGAAAATGCATCGGAATTAAATACAAAAGGCACAATGCCGACTTAAGTACAAGAAGACTGACTCTTCTTACTGTCTATGTTTCGAACCATTCCTGTGACACTGGTTATAGATTCCGGTTCTTCACTTCAGTTTTACTGTATCCCTCTGACCTTCTTTTTGGCGATGAAACACAGAAATTGCATCGGAATTAAATACAAAAGGCACAATGCCGACTCAAGTACTAGAAGACTGACTCTTCTTACTGTCTATGTTTTGAACCATCCTGTGACACTAGTTATAGATTCCGATGCTTCACTTCAGGTTTACTGTATCCCTTGGACCTTCTTATTGACGATGAAACACAGAAATTGCATCGGAATTAAATACAAATGGCACAATGCCGACTCAAGAACATGAAGACTGACTCTTCTTACTGTCTATGTTTTGAACCATTCCCGTGACACTAGGTATAGATTCCGATGCTCCACTTAAGGTTTACAGTATCCCTCTGACCGTCGTATTGACGATGGAACACAGAAATTGCATCGGAATTAAATACAAAAGGCACAATGCCGACATAAGTACAAGAAGCCTGGCTCTCCTTACTGTCTATGTTTTGAACATTTCCTGTGAGACCGGTTTTAGGTTCCGATGCTTCACTTCAGGTTTACTGTATCCCTTGGCCCTTCTTATTGACGACGAAACACAGAAATTGCATCGGAATTAAATACAAAAGGCACAATGCCGACTTAAGTACAAGAAAACTGACCCTTCTTACTGTCTATGTTTTGAACCATTCCATTGATACTAGTTATAGATTCTGATGCTTCACTTCAGGTTTACTGTATCTCTCTGACCTTCTTATTGAGGATGAAACACGTAAATTGCATCGGAATTAAATACAAAAAGCACAATGCCGACTCAAGTACAAGAAGACTGGCTCTTCTTACTGTCTATGATTTGAACCTTTCCTGTGAGACAGGTTTTAGATTCCGATGTTTCACTTTAGGTTTACTGTATCCCTTGGACCGTCTTATTGACGACGAAACACAGAAATTCCATCGGAATTAAATAGAAAAGGCACAACGCCGACTTAAGTACAAGAAAACAGACTCTTCTTAATATCTATGCTTTGAACCATTCCTGTGACACTAGTTATAGATTCCGATGCTTCACTTCAGGTTTACTGTATCCCTGTGACTCTCTTATTGACGATGAAACACAGAAATTGCATAGGAATTAAATAGAAAAGGCACAATGCTGTCTTAAGTACAAGAAAAAATACTCTTCTTAACATCTATGTTTTAACCATTACTGTGACACTAGTTATAGATTCCGATGCTTCACTTCAGGTTTACTGTGTCCAGCTGACCTTATTATTGACGATGAAACACTCAAATTGAATCGGAATTAAATACAAAAGGCACAATGCCGACCTAGGTACAAGAAGACTGAATCTTCTTACTGTCTATGTTTTGAACCATTCCTGTGACACTAGTTATAGATTCCGATGCTTCACTTCAGTTTTACTGTATCCCTCTGACTTCTTATTGACGATGAAACACAGATATTGCATCGGAAGTAAATACAAAAGACACAATGCCGACTCAAGTACAAGAAGGCTGACTCTTCTTACTGTCTATGATTTGTACCATTTCTGTGACACTGGTTATAGATTCCGATGCTCAACTTCAGGTTTACTGTATCCCTTGGACCTTATTATTGACGACGAAGCACAGAAATTGCATCGGAATTAAATGCAAAAGGCATAATAACGACTTAAGTACAAGACAACTGACTCTTCTTCCTGTCTATGTTTTGAACCATTCTTGTGACACTAGTTATGGATTCCGATGGTTCACTTCAGGTTTACTGTATCCAGCTGACCTTCTTATTGGCGATGAAACTCTGAAATTGCATCGGAGTTGAATACAAGAGGCCCAATGCCGACTCAAGTACAAGAAGACCGGCTCTTCTTACTGTCTACGTTTTGAACCTTTCCTGTGAGACCGGTTCTAGATTCCGATGCTTCACTTCAGGTTTACTCTATCCCTTGGACCTGCTTATTGACGACGAAACACAAAAATTGCATCGGAATTAAATAGAAAATGCACAATGCCGACTTAAGTACAATAAAAGTGACTCTTCTTACTATCTGTGTTTTGAACCATTCCTGTGGAACTAGTTATAGATTCCGATGCTTCACTTCATGTCTACTGTGTCCCTCTGACCTTCGTATTGACGATGAAACTTAGAAATTGCATCGGAATTAAATACAAAAGGCACAATGCCGACTCAAGTACAAGAAGACTGCCTCTTCTTTCTGTCTATGTTTTGAACCTTTCCTGTGAGACCAGTTTTAGATTCCGATGCTTGACTTCAGTTTTACTGTATCCCTTGGACCTTCTTATTGACGACGAAACACAGAAATTGCATCGGAATTACATACAAAAGGCACAATGCCGACATAAGTAAAAGAAAACTGACTCTACTAACTGTCTATGTTTGAACCATTCCTGTGACACTAGTTATAGATTCCGATGCTTCATTTCAGGTTTACTGTATCCCTCTGACCTTCTTATTGACGATGAAACACAGAAATTGCATCGGAATTAAATACAAAAGGCACAATGCTGACTCAAGTACAAGAAGAATTGCTCTTCTTACAGACTATGTTTTGAACGATTCCTGTGAGACTAGTTATAGATTCCGATGCTTCACTTCAGGATTACTGTATCCCTTTGTCCTTCTTATTGACGATGAAACTCAGATATAGCATCGGAATTAAGTACATAAGACACAATGCCGACTTAAGTACAAGAAAAGTGACTCTTCTTACTGTCTATGTTTTGAACCATTCCTGTGACTCTACTTATAGTTCCGATGCTTCACTTCAGGTTGACTGTATCCCTCTGACCATCTTATTGACGATGAAACACAGAAATTGCATCGAAATTAAATACACAAGGCACAATGCCGACTCAAGTTCTAGAGGACTGACTCTTCTTACTGTCTATGTTTTAAACCATTCCCGTGAGACTAGTTATAGATTCCGATGCTTCACCTCAGGTTTACTGTATCCAGCTGTCCTTCTTATTGACGACGAACACAGAAATTGCATTGTAATGAAATAGAAAATGCACAATGCCGACTTAAGTACAAGAAAACTGACTCTTTCTCCTGTCTTTGTTTGTACCATTCCTGTGATATTAGTTATAGATTGCGATGCTTCACCTCAGGTTTACTGTGTCCAGCTGACACTTCTTATTGACGATGAAACACAGAAATTGCTTCGCAATTAAAAACAAATGGCACAATGCCGACTTAAGTACAAGGAGACTGACTCTTCCCTACTGTCTATGTTTTGTACCATTCCTGTGACACTAGTTATTGAATCCGATCCTTTACTTCAGGTTTACTGTACCAGTCTGACCGTCTTATTGACGATGAAACACATAAATTGCATCGGAATTAAATACAAAAGGCACAATGCCGACTCAGGTACAAGAAGTCTGGCTCTTCTTACTGTCTATGTTTTGAACCTTTCCTGTGAGACCGGTTTTAGATTCCGATGCTTCACTTCAGGTTTACTGTATCCCTTGGACCTTCGTATTGACGACGAAACACAGATATTGCATGGGAATTAAATAGATAAGGCACAATGCCGACTTAAGTACAAGAAAAAAGTCTCTTCTTATTATCAATGTTTTGAACCATCCCTGTGACACTACTTATAGATTCCGATGCTTCACTTCAGGTTTACTGTATGCAGCTGACCTTCTGATTGACGATGAAACACAGAAATTGCATCGGAATTAAATACAAAAGGCACAATGCCGACTTAAGTACAAGAAGACTGACTCTTCTTACTGTCTATGTTTCGAACCATTCCTGTGACGCTGGTTATAGATTCCGGTTCTTCACTTCAGTTTTACTGTATCCCTCTGACCTTCTTCTTGACGATGAAACACAGAAATTGCATCGGAATTAAATACAAAAGGCACAATGCCGACTCAAGTACTAGAAGACTGACTCTTTTTACTGTCTATGTTTTGAACCATCCTGTGACACTAGTTATAGATTCCGATGCTTCACTTCAGGTTTACTGTATCCCTATGACCGTCGTATTGACGATGAAACACAGAAATTGCATCGGAATTAAATACAAAAGGCACAATGCCGACTCAAGTACAAGAAGACTGGCTCTTCGTCCTGTCTATGTTTTGAACCATTCCTGTGACACTAGTTATGGATTCCGATGCTTCACTTCAGGTTTACTGTATTCAGTTAACCTTTTTATTCACGATGAAACACAGAAATTGCATCGGAATTAAATACAAAAGGCACAATGCCGATTTAAGTACAAGAAGACTGACTCTTCTTACTGTCTATGTTTTGAACCATTCCTGTGACACTAGTTATAGATTCCGTTGCTTCACTTCAGTTTTACTGTATCCCTCTGAACTTCTTATTGACGATGAAACACAGAAATTGCATCGGAATTAAATACAAAAGTCATAATGCCGACTCAAGTACAAGAAGACTGACTCTTCTTACTGTCTATGCTTTGAAACATTCCTGTGACACTAGTTATAGATTTTGATGCTACTCTTCAGGTTTACTGTATCCCTCTGACCGTCGTATTGATGATGAAACACAGAAATTGAATCGGAATTAAATACAAAAGGCAAAATGCCGACACAATTACAAGAAGACTGGCCCTTCTTACTGTCTATGTTTTGAACCTTTCCTGTGAGACCGATTTTAGATTCCGATGCTTCACTTCAGGTTCACTGTATCGCTTGGACCTTCATATTGACGACGAAACACAGAAATTGCATCGGAATTACATAGAAAAGGCACAATGCCGACTTTAGTATAAGAAATCAGACTCTTCTTAATATCTATGCTTTGAACCATTCCTGTGACACTAGTTATAGATTCCGACGCATCACTTCAGGTCAACTGTATCCCTCTGTCCTTCTTATTGACGATGAAACACAGAAAATGCATCGGAAATTAATACAAAAGGCACAATGCAGACTTAAGTACAAGAAAACTGACTCTTTTTACTGTCTATGTTTGAACCTTTCCTGTGACACTAGTTATAGATTCCGATGCTTCACTTCAGGTTTACTGTATCCCTCTGATCTCCTTATTGACGATGAAACACAGAAATTGCATCGGAATTAAATACAAAAATCACAATGCCGACTCAAGTACAAGAAGACTGGCTCTTCTTACTGTCTATGTTTTGAACCATTTCTGTGAGACCGGTTTTAGATTCCGATGCTTCACTTCAGACTTACTGTATCCCTTGGACCTTATTATTGACACCGAACACAGAAATTGCATCTGAATTAAATAGAAAACCCACAATGCCGACTTCAGTACAAGATAACTTACTCCTTTTCCTGTCCATGTTTTAAACCATTCCTGTGACACCAGTTATAGATTCCGTTGCTTCACTTCAGGTTTACTGTATACCTTGGACCTTCTTATTGACGACGAAACACATAAATTGCATCGGAATTAAATAGAAAAGGCACAATGCTGACTTAAGTACAAGAAAAAATACTCTTCTTAACATCTATATTTTGAACCATTCCTGTGACACTAGTTATAGATTCCGATGCTTCACTTCAGTTTTACTGTATCCCTCTGACCTTCTTATTGACGATGAAACACAGAAATTGCATCGGAATTAAATACAAATGGCACAATGCCGACTCAAGAACATGAAGACTGACACTTCTTACTGTCTATGTTTTGAACCATTCCCGTGACACTAGTTATGGATTCCGATGCTCCACGTCAGGATTACAGTATCCCTCTGACCGTCGTATTGACGATGGAACACAGAAATTGCATCGGAATTAAAAATACAAAAGGCACAATGCCGACTCAAGTACAAGAAGACTGGCTCTCCTTACTGTCTATGTTTTGAACATTTCCTGTGAGACCGGTTTTAGGTTCCGATGCTTCACTTCAGGATTACTGTATCCCTTGGACCTTCTTATTGATGACGAAACACAGAAATTGCATCGGAATTAAATACAAAAGGCACAATGCCGACTTAAGTACAAGAAAACTGACCCTTATTACTGTCTATGTTTTGAACCATTCCATTGATACTAGTAATAGATTCTGATGCTTCACTTCAGGTTTACTGTATCTCTCTGACCTTATTGTTGACGATGAAACTCGTAAATTGCATCGGAATTAAATACAAAAAGCACAATGCCGACTCAAGTACAAGAAGACTGGCTCTTCTTACTGTCTATGATTTGAACCTTTCCTGTGAGACAGGTTTTAGATTCCGATGTTTCACTTTAGGATTACTGTATCCCTTGGACCGTCTTATTGACGACGAAACACAGAAATTCCATCGGAATTAAATAGAAAAGGCACAACGCCGACTTAAGAACAAGAAAACAGACTCTTCTTAATATCTATGCTTTGAACCATTCCTGTGACACTAGTTATAGATTCCGATGCTTCACTTCAGGTTTACTGTATCCCTCTGACCTTCCTATTGACGATGAAACACAGGAATGGCATCGGAATTAAATACAAAAGACACAATGCCGACTTAAGTACAAGAAAACTGACTCTTCTTACTGTCTATGTTTTTAACCATTCCTCTGCCACTAGTTATAGATTCCGATGCTTCACTTCAGGTTAACTGTATCCCTCTGACCGACGTATTGACGATGAAACACAGAAACTGCATCGGAATTAAATACAAAAGGCATAATGCCGGCTCAGGTACAAGAAGTCAGGCTCATCTTACTCTCTATGTTTTGATCCATTCCTGTGACACTAGTCACAGATTCCGATGCTTCACATCAGGTTTACTGTCTCCAGCTGACCTTCTTATTGACGATGAAACACAGAAATTGCATCGGAATTAAATACAGAAGGCACAATGCCGACTTGAGTACAAGAAGACTGAGTCTTCCGACTGACTATGTTTTGAACCATTCCTCTGTCACTATTTATAGATTCCAATGCTTCACTTCAGGTTTAATGTATCCCTTGGACCTTCTTATTGACGATGAAACACAGAAATTGCATAGGAATTAAATAGAAAAGGCACAATGCTGTCTTAAGTACAAGAAAAAATACTCTTCTTAACATCTATGTTTTGAACCATTACTGTGACACTAGTTATAGATTCCGACGCTTCACTTCAGGTTTACTGTATCCAGCTGACCTTATTATTGACGATGAAACACACAAATTGAATCGTAATTAAATACAAAAGGCACAATGCCGACCTAAGTACAAGAAGACTGAATCTTCTTACTGTCTAAGTTTTGAAGCATTCCTGTGACACTAATTATAGATTCCGATGCTTCACTTCAGGTTTACTGTATCCAGCTGACCTTATTATTGACGATGAAACACACAAATTGAATCGGAATTAAGCATAAAAGGCACAATGCCGACCTAAGTACAAGAAGACTGAATCTTCTTACTGTCTATGTTTTGAACCATTCCTGTGACACTAGTTATAGATTCCGATGCTTCACTTCAGTTTTACTGTATCCCTCTGACCGTCGTATTGACGATGAAACACAGAAATAGCATCGAAATTAAATACAAAAGGCACAATGCCGACTCAAGTACAAGATGACTGGCTCTTCTTACTGTCTATGTTTTGAACCTTTCCTGTGAGACCGGTTTTTGTTTCCGATGCTTCACTTCAGGTTTACTGTATCCCGTGGACCTTCTTATTGACGACGAAACACAGAAATTGCATCGGAATTAAATAGAAAAAGCACAAAGCCGACTTAAGTACAAGAAAACAGACTCTTCTTAATATCTATGTTTTGAACCATTCCTGTGACACTAGTTATAGATTCCGATGCATCACTTCAGGTTTTCTGTATCATTCTGACCTTCTTATTGACGACGAAACACAGAAAATGCATCGGAATTATATACAAAAGGCACAATGCCGACTTAAGTACTAGGAGTCTGACTCGTCTTACTGTCTATGTTTTGAACCATTCCTGTAACTCTAGTTATAGATTCAGATGCTTCACTTCCGGTTTACTGTATCCCTCTGACCGTCGTATTGACGATGAAACATAGAAATTGCATCGGAATTAAATACAAAAGGGACAATGCCGAATTAAGTACAAGAAGACTGACTCTTCTTACTGTCTATGTTTTGAACCATTTCTGTGACACTAGTTATAGATTCCGATGATTCACTTCAGTTTTACTGTATCCCTCTGACCTTCTTATTGACGATGAAACACAGCAATTGCATCGGAATTAAATACAAAAGGCACAATGCCGACTCAAGTACAAGAAGCCTGTCTCTTTTTACTTTCTATGCTTTGAATCATTCTTGTGACACTAGCTATAGATTCCGATCATTCACTTCAGGTTTACTGTATCCCTCTGACCGTCGTTTTGACGCTGAAACACAGAAATTGCATCGGAATTAAATACAAAAGGTACAATGCCGACTCAAGTACAAGAAGACTGGCTCTTCTTACTGTCTATGTTTTGAACATTTCCTGTGAGACTGGTTTTAGATTCCGATGTTTCACTTCGGGTTTTCTGTATCCCTTGGACCTTCTTATTGACGACGAAACACAGAAATTGCATAGGAATTAAATAGAAAAGGCACAACGCTGATTTAAGTACAAGAAAAAATACTCTTCTTATCATCTATGTTTTGAACCATTCCTGTGACACTAGTTATAGATTCCGATGCTTCACGTCAGGTTTACTGTATCCAGCTGACCTTATTATTGACGATGAAACACATAAATTGCATCGGAATCAAATACAAAAGGCACAATGCCGACCTAAGTACAAGAAGACTGAATCTTCTTACTGTCTATGTTTTGAACCATTCCTGTGACACTAGTTATAGATTCCAATGCTCCACTTCATGTTTACTGTATCCCTCTGACCGTCGTATTGATGATGAAACACAGAAATTGCATCGGACTTATATACAAAAGGCACAATGCCGACTCAAGTACAGGAAGACTGGCTCTTCTTACTGTCTATGTTTTGAACCTTTCCACTGAGACCGGTTTTAGGTTCCGATGCTTCACTTCAGGTTTACTGTATCCCTTGGACCTTCTTATTGACGACGAAACACAGATATTGCATCGGAATTAAATAGAAAAAGCACAATGCCGACTTAGGTACAAGAAAACAGACTCTTCTTAATATCTATGTTTTGAACCATTCCTGTGACACTAGTTATAGATCTCGATGCAACACGTCATGTTTACTGTATCATTCTGACCTTCTCATTGACGACGAAACACAGAAAATGCATAGGAATTATATACAAAAGGCATAATGCCGACTTAAGTACTAGAACACTGACTCTTCTTACTGTCTATGTTTTGAACCATTCCTGTGACACTAAGTATAGATTCAGATGCTTCACTTCAGGTTTACAGCATCCCTCTGACCGTCGTATTGACGATGATACATAGTAATTGAATCGGAATTAAATAAAAATGTCACTATGCCGACTCAAGTACAAGAAGACTGGGTATACTTCCTGTCTATGTTTTGAAATATTCCTTTGACACTCGTTATAGATTCCGATACTTCACTTCAGGTTTACTGTATCCCTCTGACCGTCTTATTGACGATGAAACACAGAAATTGCTTCGGAATTATATACAAAAGGCACAATGCCGACTTAAGTACAAGAAGACTGACTCTTCCGACTGTCTATGTTTGAACCTTTCCTGTCAGACCGGTTTTAGATTCCGATGCTTCACTTCGGGTTTACTGTATCCCTTGGACCTTCTTATTGACGATGAACACAGAAATTCCATCGGAATTAAATAGAAAATTCACAATGCCGGCTTCAGTACAAGATAACTTACTCTTTTTCCTGTCTATGTTTTGAACCATTCCTGTGACACTAGTTATGGATTCCGATGCTTCACTTCAGGTTACCTGTATCCCTGTGACCCTCTTATTGACGATGAAACACAGAAATTGCATCGGAATTAAATAAAAAGGCACAATGCCGACTTAAGTACAAGACGACTGACTCTTCCGACTGTCTATGTTTGAACGTTTCCTGTCAGACCGGTTTTAGATTCCGATGCTTCACTTCGGGTTTACTGTATCCCTTGGACCTTCTTATTGACGCGAAACACAAAAATTGCATCGGAATTAAATAGAAAAGGCACAATGCTGACTTAAGTACAAGAAAAAATACTCTTCATAACATCTATGTTTTGAACCATTCCTGTGACACTAGTTATAGATTTCTATGTTTCACTTCATTTTTACTGTACCCCTCTGGCCTTCTTATTGGCGATGAAACACAGAAATTGCATCGGAATTAAATACAGAAGGCACAATGACGACTCAAGTAGAAGAAGACTGGCTCTACTTGCTGTCTATGTTTTGAACCTTTCCTGTGAGACCGGTCTTAGATTCCGATGCTTCACTTCAGGTTTACTGTATCCCTTGGACCTTCTTATTGACGACGAACACAGAAATTGCATCGAAATTTAATAGAAAATGCACAATGCCGACTTCAGTACAAGATAACTCACTCTTTTTCCTGTCTATCTTTAGAACCATTCCTGTGACACTAGTTATAGATTCCGATGCTTCACTTCAGGTTTACTGTTTTCCTGTGACCTTCTTATTGACGATGAAACACAGAAATTGCATCGGAATTAAATACAAAAGGCACAATGCCGACTTAAGTACAAGAACACTGACTCTTCCGACTGTCCATGTATTGAACCATTCCTGTGCCACTAGTTATAGATTCCGATGCTTCACTTCAGGTTTACTGTATCGCTCTGACCGTCTTATTGACGATGAAACACAGAAATTGCATCGGAATTGAATACAAAAGGTACAATGCCGGCTTAGGTACAAGAAGTCAGGATCTTCTTACTGTTTATGTTTTGAACCTTTCCTGTCAGACCGGTTTTAGATTCCGATGCTTCACTTCAGGTTTACTGTATCCCTTGGACCTTCTTACTGACGACGAAACACAGAAATTGCATAGGAATTAAATAGATAAGGCACAATTCCGACTTAAGTACAAGAAAAAATACTCTTCTTAACATCTATGTTTTGAACCATTCCTGTGACACTAGTTATAGATTCCGATGCTTCACTTCAGGTTTACTGTATCCAGCTGACCTTATTATTGACGATGAAACACAGAAATTGCATCGGAATTAAATACAAAATGCACAATGCCGACCTAAGTACAAGAAGACTGAATCTTCTTAATGTCTATGGTTTGAACCATTACTGTGACACTAGTTGTAGTGTCGGTAGCTGGACCGACACCGTGATGTTGATTGCTGAAAAAGAAAGCTAGACTAACGCTGTGGCCGATAGTGCACGCACGGCATAAAGCAGACGGGCGTGAAGACTGGAACATGAGAACTTATGAATGAATACGAAGAAAAGTATGTAGATGCTTTTTACTTAACTTTTATTGATTCCTTGGAATACATCTCTCTTGAATACTCGAAGCTATAGGCACTGATACAAATGGCTCCTGGTTAGTTCGTAGCCATTAACTTCTGATGGCTATTCTGTCTCTCGGCTAATGAGAGAGAAAGGCTTCCTACAACTGGGCGATAGCTAGGTTCGCGTACAACTGGGCGGTAGCTTGGTTCTCGTACAACTGGGGTCGAGTCCACTCTCGTATCACGAGACCTGCCTTGGTGGTGGCGCTAGGTCTGCGATCACAGTGGCGACACGCGGGTCCGACATGTACAACATGGACCGCGGCCGATTTAAGCTACCACCTAGCAAGTGTGGTGTCTGGCGGTGACACCACACTAGTTATAGATTCCGATGCTTCACTCCTGTTTTACTGCATCCCTCTGACCTTCTTTTTGACGATGAAACACATAAATTGCATCGGAATTAAATACAAAAGGCACAATGCCGACTCAAGTACAAGAAGACTGACTCTTCTTACTGTCTATGTTTTGAACCATTCCTGTGACACTAGTTACAGATTCCGATGCTTCACTTCAGTTTTACTGTATCCCTCTGACTTTCTTATTGACGATGAAACACAGACATTGCATCGGAATTAAATACAAAAGGCACATTGCCGACTCAAGTACAAGAAGACTGGATCTTCTTACTGTCTATGTATTGAACCATTCCCGTGACACTACTTATAGATTCCGATGCTCCACTTCAGGTTTACTGTATCCCTCTGACCGTCGTATTGACGATGAAACACAGAAATTGCATCGGAATTAAATACAAAAGGCACAATGATGACTCAAGTACAAGAAGAGTGGCTCTTTTTATTGTCTGTGTTTTGAACCTTTCCTGTGAGACCGGTTTTAGGTTCCGATGCTTCACTTCAGGTTTACTGTATCCCTTGGACCTTCTTATTGACGACGAAACACAGAAATTGCATCGGAATTAAATACAAAAGGCACAATGCCGACTTAAGTACAAGAAAACTGACTCTTCTTACTGCCTATGTTTTGAGCCATTCCTGTGACGCTAGTTATAGATTCCGATGCTTCACTTCAGTTTTACTGTATCCCTCTGACCGTCTTATTGACGATGAAACATAGAAATTGCTTCGGAATTATATACTAAAGGCACAATGCCGACTTAAGTACAAGAAGACTGACTCTTCCGACTGTCTATGTTTGAACCTTTCCTGTCAGACCGGTTTTAGGTTCCGATGCCTCACTTCGGGTTTACTGTATCCCTTGGACCTTCTTATTGACGATGAACACAGAAATTCCATCGGAATTAAATAGAAAATTCAGAATGCCAACTTCAGTACAAGATAACTTACTCTTTTTCCTGTCTATGTTTGAACCATTCCTGTGACACTAGTTATAGATTCCGATGCTTCACTTCAGGTTACCTGTATCCCTGTGACCCTCTTATTGATGATGAAACACAGAAATTGCATCGGAATTAAATACAAAAGGCACAATGCCGACTTATGTACAAGAAGACTGACTCTTCCGACTGTCTATGTTTGAACCTTTCCTGTCAGACCGGTTTTAGATTCCGATGCTTCACTTCGGGATTACTATATCCCTTGGACCTTCTTATTGACGACGAAACACAAAAATTGCATCGGAATTAAATAGAAAAGGCACAATGCTGACTTAAGTACAAGAAAAAATACTCTTCATAACATCTATGTTTTGAACCATTCCTGTGACACTAGTTATAGATTCCGATGCCTCACTTCATTTTTACTGTACCCCTCTGGCCTTCTTATTGACCATGAAACACAGAAATTGCATCGGAATTAAATACAAAAGGCACAATGCCGACTCAAGTAGAAGAAGACTGGCTCAACTTACTGTCTATGTTTTGAACCTTTCCTGTGAGACCGGTTTTAGTATCCGATGCTTCACTTTAGGTTTACTGTATCGCTTGGACCTTCTTATTGACGACGAAACACAGAAATTGCATCGGAATTAAATAGAAAAAGCACAATGCCAACTTAAGTACAAGAAAAAAGACGCTTCTTAATATCTATGTTTTGAACCATTCCTGTGACACTAGTTATAGATTCCGATGCATCACATCAGGTTTTCTGTATCCCTCTGACCTCCTTATTGACGATGAAACACAGAAATTGCATCGGAATTAAATACAAAAGGCACAATGCCGACTTAAGAACAAGAAGACTGACTCTTCCTACTGTCTATGTTTGAACCATTCCTGTGACACTAGTTATAGATTCCGATGCTTCACTTCAGGTTTACTGTATCCCTCTGACCGTCTTATTGACGATGAAACACAGAAATTGCATCGGAATTAAATACAAAAAGCACAATGCCGACTCAAGTGCAAGAAGACTGGCTCTTCTTACTGTCTACGATTTGAACCTTTCCTGTGAGACAGATTTTAGATTCCGATGTTTCACTTTAGGTTTACTGTATCCCTTGGACCTTCTTATTGACGACGAAACACAGAAATTCCATCGGAATTAAATAGAAAAGGCACAACGCCGACTTCAGTACAAGAAAACAGACTCTTGTTAATATCTATGCTTTGAACCATTCCTGTGACACTAGTTATAGATTCCGATGCTCCACTTCAGGTTTACTGTATCCCTGTGACCCTCTTATTGACGATGAAACACAGAAATTGCATCGGAATTAAATACAAAAGGCACAATGCCGACTTAAGTACAAGAAAACTGACTCTTCTTACTGTCTATGTTTTGAACCATTCCTGTGACACTAGTTATAGATTCCGATGCTTCACTTCAGGTTTACTGTATCCAGCTGACCTTCTTATTGACGATGATACACAGAAATTGCATCGGAATTAAATATAAAAGGCACAATGCCGACTTAAGTACAAGAAGACTGACTCTTCTTACTGCCTATGCTTTGAGCCATTCCTGTGACACTGGTTATAGATTCCGTTGCTTCACTTCAGTTTTACTGTATCCCTCTGACCGTCTTATTGACGATGAAACACAGAAATTGCTTCGGAATTATATACAAAAGGCACAATGCCGACTTAAGTACAAGAAGACTGACTCTTCCGACTGTCTATGTTTGAACCTTTCCTGTCAGACCGGTTTTAGATTCCGATGCTTCACTTCGGGTTTACTGTATCCCTTGGACCTTCTTATTGACGATGAACACAGAAATTCCATCGGAATTAAATAGAAAATTCACAATGCCGACTTCAGTACAAGATAACTTACTCTTTTTCCTGTCTATGTTTTTAACCATTCCTGTGACACTAGTTATAGATTCCGATGGTTCACTTCAGGTTACCTGTATCCCTGTGACCCTCTTATTGACGATGAAACACAGAAATTGCATCGGAATTAAATACAAAAGGCACAATGCCGACTTAAGTACAAGAAGACTGACCCTTCCTACTGTCTATGTTTTGAACCATTATTGTGACACTAGTTATAGATTCCGATGCTTCACTTCAGGTTTACTGTATCCCTCTGACCGTCTTATCGACGATGAAACACAGAAATTGCATCGGAATTAAATACAAAAAGCACAATGCCGACTCAAGTGCAAGAAGACTGGCTCTTCTTACTGTCTACGATTTGAACCTTTCCTGTGAGACAGGTTTTAGATTCCGATGCTTCACGTCGGGTTTACTGTATCCCTTGGACCTTCTTATTGGCGACGAAACACAAAAATTGCATCGGAATTAAATAGAAAAGGCACAATGCTGACTTAAGTACAAGAAAAAATACTCTTCATAACATCTATGTTTTGAACCACTCCTGTGACACTAGTTATAGATTCCGATGCCTCACTTCATTTCTACTGTACCCCTCTGGCCTTCTTATTGTCGATGAAACACAGAAATGGCATCGGAATTAAATACCAAAGGCACAATGCCGACTCAAGTAGAAGAATACTGGCTCTACTTACTGTCTATGTTTTGAACCTTTCCTGTGAGACCGGTTTTAGTTTCCGATGCTTCACTTTAGGTTTACTGTATCCCTTGGACCTTCTTATTGACGACGAAACACAGAAATTGCATCGGAATTAAATAGAAAAAGCACAATGCCAACTTAAGTACAAGAAAAAAGACGCTTCTTAATATCAACGTTTTGAACCAATCCTGTGACACTAGTTATAGATTCCGATGCATCACATCAGGTTTACTGTATCCCTCTGACCTCCTTATTGACGATAAAACACAGAAATTGCATCGGAATTAAATACAAAAGGCACAATGCCGACTTAAGTACAAGAAGACTGACTCTTCCTACTGTCTATGTTTTGAACCATTCCTGTGACACTAGTTATAGATTCCGATGCTTCACTTCAGGTTTACTGTATCCCTCTGACCGTCTTATTGACGATGAAACACAGAAATTGCATCGGAATTAAATACAAAAGGCACATTGCCGGCTCAGGTACAAGAAGTCAGGCCCTTCTTACTGTCTATGTTTGAACCATTCCTGTGACACTAGTTATAGATTCCGATGCATCACTTCAGGTTTACTGTATCCCTCTGACTGTCTTATTGACGATGAAACACAGAAATTGCATCGGAATTAAATACAAAAGGCACAATGCTGGCTCAGGTACAAGTAGTCAGGCTCATCTTACTGTCTATGTTTTGAACCTTTCCTGTAAGACCGGTCTTAGAGTCGGATGCTTCACTTCAGGTTTACTGTATCCCTTGGACCTTCTTATTGACGACGAACACAGAAATTGCATCGAAATTTAATAGAAAATGCACAATGCCGACTTCAGTACTAGATAACTCACTCTTTTTCCTGTCTATCTTTGGAACCATTCCTGTGACACTAGTTATAGATTCCGATGCTTCACTTCAGGTTTACTGTTTTCCTGTGACCTTCTTAATGACGATGAAACACAGAAATTGCATCGGAATTAAATACAAAAGGCACAATGCCGACCTAAGTACAAGAAGACTGAATCTTCTTAATGTCTATGGTTTGAACCATTACTGTGACACTAGTTATAGATTCCGATGCTTCACTCCAGTTTCACTGTATCCCTCTGACCTTCTTATTGACGATGAAACACAGAAATTGCATCGGAATTAAATACAAAAGGCAGAATGCCGACTCAAGTACAAGAAGACTGACTCTTCTTACTGTCTATGTTTTGAACCATTCCTGTGACACTAGTTATAGATTCCGATGCTTCACATCAGTTTTACTGTATCCCTCTGACCTTCTTATTGACGATGAAACACAGAAATTGCATCGGAATTAAATACAAAAGGCACATTGCCGACTCAAGTACAAGAAGACTGGATCTTCTTACTGTCTATGTATTGAACCAGTCCCGTGACACTACTTATAGATTCCGATGCTCCACTTCAGCTTTACTGTATCCCTCTGACCGTCGTATTGACGATGAAACACAGAAATTGCATCGGAATTAAATACAAAAGGCACAATGCCGACTCAAGTACAAGAAGAGTGGCTCTTTTTATTGTCTGTGTTTTGAACCTTTCCTGTGAGACCGGTTTTAGGTACCGATGCTTCACTTCAGGTTTACTGTATCCCTTGGACCTTCTTATTGACGACGAAACACAGACATTGCATCGGAATTAAATAGAAAAAGCACAATGCCGACTTAAGTACAAGAAGCCGGTCTCTTCTTACTGTGTATGTTTTGAATCATTCTTGTGACACTAGTGATAGATTCCGATGCTTCACTTCAGGTTTACTGTATCCCTCTGACCGTCGTATAGACGATGAAACACAGAAATTGCATCGGAATTAAATACAAAAGGCACAATGCCGACTCAAGTACAAGAAGACTGGCTCTTCTTACTGTCTTTGTTTTGAACCCTTCCTGTGAGACTGGATTTAGTTTCCGATGCTTCACTTAACGTTTACTGTATCCCTTGGACCTTCTTATTGACGACGAAATACAGAAATTGTATCGGAAATAAATAGAAAAGGCACAATGCCGACTTAAGTACAAGAAAACAGACTCCTCTTAATATCTATTTTTGAACCATTCCTGTGACACTAGTTACAGATTCCGATGCATCTCTTCAGGTCTACTGTATCCCACTCACCTTCTTATTGACGATGAAACACAGAAAATGCATCGTAATAAGATACAAAAGGCACAATGCCGACTTAAGTACAAGAAAACTGACTCTTCTTACTGGCTATGTTTGAACCATTCCTGTGACACTAGTTATAGATTCCGATGCTTCACTTCAGTTTTACTGTATCCCTCTGACCTTCTTATTGACGATGAAACACAGCAATTGCTTCGGAATTAAATACAAAACACAATGCCAACTCAAGTACAAGAAGTTTGTCTCTTCTTACTGTCTATGTTTTGACCCATTCCCGTGACACTAGTTATAGATTCCGATGCTTCACTTCAGGTTTACTGTATCCAGCTGACCTTCTGATTGACGATGAAACACTGAAATTGCATCGGAATTAAATAGAAAAAGCACAATGCCGACTTAGGTACAAGGAAACAGACTCTTCTTAATATCTATGTTTTGAACCATTCCTGTGACACTAGTAATAGATTTCGATGCAACAATTCAGGTTTACTGTATCATTCTGACCTTCTCATTGACCACGAAACACAGAAAATGCATCGGAATTATATACAAAAGGCACAATGCCGACTTAAGTACTAGAACACTGACTCTTCTTACTGTTTATGTTTTGACCCATTCCCGTGACACTAGTTATAGATTCCGATGCTTCACTTCAGTTTTACAGTATCCCTCTGACCGTCGTATTGACGATGAAACATAGTAATTGAATCGGAATTAAATAAAAATGTCACTATGCCGACTCAAGTACAAGAAGACTGGGTATACTTCCTGTCTATGTTTTGAAATATTCCTTTGACAATCGTTAGAGATTCCGATACTTCACTTCAGGTTTATTGTATCCCTCAGACCTTCTTATTGACGATGAAACACAGATATTTCATCGGAATTAAATACAAAAGGCACAATGCCGACTCAAGTACAAGAAGACTATCTCTTCTTACTGTGTATGTTTTGAACCATTCCTGTGACACTAGTTATAGATTTCGATGCTTCACTTCAGGTTTACTGTATCCCTGTGACCCTCTTATTGACGATGAAACACAGAAATTGCATCGGAATTAAATACAAAAGGCACAATGCCGACTTAAGTACAAGAAAACTGACCCTTTTTACTGTCTATGTTTTGGAACCATTCCTTTGATACTAGTTATAGATTCTGATGCTTCACTTCAGGTTTACTGTATTTCTCTGTCCTTCTTATTGACGATGAAACACGTAAATTGCATCGGAATTAAATACAAAAGCACAATGCCGACTATAGTGCAAGAAGACTGGCTCTTCTTACTGTCTACGATTTGAACCTTTCCTGTGAGACAGGTTTTAGATTCCGATGTTTCACTTTAGGTTTACTGTATCCCTTGGACCTTCTTATTGACGACGAAACACAGAAATTCCATCGGAATTAAATAGAAAAGGCACAACGCCACCTTAAGTACAAGAAAACAGACTCTTGTTAATATCTATGCTTTGAACCATTCCTGTGACACTAGTTATAGATTCCGATGCTTCACTTCAGGTTTACTGTATCCCTGTGACCCTCTTATTGACGATGAAACACAGAAATTGCATCGGAATTAAATACAAAAGGCAAAATGCCGACTTAAGTACAAGAAAACTGACTCTTTTTACTGTCTATGTTTTGAACCATTCCTGTGACACTAGTTATAGATTCCGATGCTTCACTTCAGGTTTACTGTATCCAGCTGACATTCTTATTGACGATGATACACAGAAATTGCATTGGAATTAAATATAAAAGGCACAATGCCGACTTAAGTACAAGAAGACTGACTCTTCTTACTGCCTATGTTTTGAGCCATTCCTGTGACGCTAGTTATAGATTCCGATGCTTCACTTCAGTTTTACTGTATCCCTCTGACCGTCTTATTGACGATGAAACACAGAAATTGCTTCGGAATTATATACAAAAGGCACAATGCCGACTTAAGTACAAGAAGACTGACTCTTCCGACTGTCTATGTTTGAACCTTTCCTGTCAGACCGGTTTTAGATTCCGATGCTTCACTTCGGGTTTACTGTATCCCTTGGACCTTCTTATTGACGATGAACACAGAAATTCCATCGGAATTAAATAGAAAATTCAGAATGCCGACTTCAGTACAAGATAACTTACTCTTTTTCCTGTCTATGTTTGAATCATTCCTGTGACACTAGTTATAGAGTCCGATGCTTCACTTCAGGTTACCTGTATCCCTGTGACCCTCTTATTGACGATGAAACACAGAAATTGCATCGGAATTAAATACAAAAGGCACAATGCCGACTTATGTACAAGAAGACTGACTCTTCCGACTGTCTATGTTTGAACCTTTCCTGTCAGACCGGTTTTAGATTCCGATGCTTCACTTCGGGTTTACTATATCCCTTGGACCTTCTTATTGACGACGAAAGACAGAAATTGCATCGGAATTAAATAGAAAAGGCACAATGCTGACTTAAGTACAAGAAAAAATACTCTTCATAACATCTATGTTTTGAACCATTTCTGTGACACTAGTTATAGATTCCGATGCCCCACTTCATTTTTACTGTACCCCTCTGGCCTTCTTATTGACCATGAAACACAGAAATTGCATCGGAATTAAATACAAAAGGCACAATGCCGACTCAAGTACAAGAAGAGTGGCTGTTTGTATTGTCTGTGTTTTGAACCTTTCCTGTGAGTCCGGTTTTAGGTTCCGATGCTTCACTTCAGGTTTACTGTATCCCTTGGACCTTCTTATTGACGACGAAATACAGAAATTGTATCGGAAATAAATAGAAAAGGCACAATGCCGACTTAAGTACAAGAAAACAGACTCCTCTTAATATCTATTTTTGAACCATTCCTGTGACACTAGTTACAGATTCCGATGCATCTCTTCAGGTATACTGTATCCCACTCACCTTCTTATTGACGATGAAACACAGAAAATGCATTGTAATAAAATACAAAAGGCACAATGCCGACTTAAGTACAAGAAAACTGACTCTTCTTACTGCCTATGTTTGAACCATTCCTGTGACACTAGTTATAGATTCCGATGCTTCACTTCAGTTTTACTGTATCCCTCTGACCTTCTTATTGACGATGAAACACAGCAATTGCATCGGAATTAAATACAAAACACAATGCCGACTCAAGTACAAGAAGTTTGTCTCTTCTTACTGTCTATGTTTTGACCCATTCCCGTGACACTAGTTATAGATCCCGATGCTTCACTTCAGGTTTACTGTATCCAGCTGACCTTCTTAATGACGATGAAACACTGAAATTGCATCGGAATTAAATAGAAAAAGCACAATGCCGACTTAGGTACAAGGAAACAGACTCTTCTTAATATCTATGTTTTGAACCATTCCTGTGACACTAGTAATAGATTTCGATGCAACAATTCATGTTTACTGTATCATTCTGACCTTCTCATTGACCACGAAACACAGAAAATGCATCGGAATTACATACAAAAGGCACAATGCCGACTCTAGTACAAGAAGACTATCTCTTCTTACTGTCTATGTTTTGAACCATTCCTGTGACACTAGTTATAGATTTCGATGCTTCACTTCAGGTTTACTGTATCCCTGTGACCCTCTTATTGACGATGAAACACAGAAATTGCATCGGAATTAAATACAAAAGGCACAATGCCGACTTAAGTACAAGATAACTGACCCTTTTTACTGTCTATGTTTTGAACCATTCCTTTGATACCAGTTATAGATTCTGATGCTTCACTTCAGGTTTACTGTATTTCTCTGACCTTCTTATTGACGATGAAACACGTAAGTTGCATCGGAATTAAATACAAAAAGCACAATGCCGACCCAAGTGCAAGAAGACTGGCTCTTCTTACTGTCTACGATTTGAACCTTTCCTGTGAGACAGTTTTTAGATTCTGATGTTTCACTTTAGGTTTACTATATCCCTTGGACCTTCTTATTGACGACGAAACACAGAAATTCCATCGGAGTTAGATAGAAAAGGCACAACGCCGACTTAAGTACAAGAAAACAGACTTTTGTTAATATCTATGCTTTGAACCATTCCTGTGACACTAGTTATAGATTCCGATGCTTCACTTCAGGTTTACTGTATCCCTGTGACCCTCTTATTGACGATGAAACACAGAAATTGCATCGGAATTAAATACAAAAGGCACAATGCCGACTTAAGTTCAAGAAAACTGACTCTTCTTACTGTCTATGTTTTTAACCATTCCTGTGACACTAGTTATAGATTCCGATGCTTCACTTCAGGTTTACTGTATCCAGCTGACCTTCTTATTGACGATGATACACAGAAATTGCATCGGAATTAAATATAAAAGGCACAATGCCGACTTAAGTACAAGAAGACTGACTCTTCTTACTGCCTATGTTTTGAGCCATTCCTGTGACACTAGTTATAGATTCCGATGCTTCACTTCAGTTTTACTGTATCCCTCTGACCGTCGTATTGACGATGAAACACAGAAATTGCTTCGGAATTATATACAAGAGGCACAATGCCGACTTAAGTACAAGAAGACTGACTCTTCCGACTGTCTATGTTTGAACCTTTCCTGGCAGACCGGTTTTGGATTCCGATGCTTCACTTCGGGTTTACTGTATCCCTTGGACCTTCTTATTGACGATGAACACAGAAATTCCATCGGAATTAAATAGAAAATTCACAATGCCGACTTCAGTACAAGATAACTTACTCTTTTTCCTGTCTATGTTTTGAACCATTCCTGTGACACTAGTTATAGATTCCGATGCTTCACTTCAGGTTACCTGTATCCCTGTGACCCTCTTATTGACGAAGAAACACAGACATTGCATCGGAATTAAATACAAAAGGCACAATGCCGACTTAAGTACAAGAAGACTGACTCTTCCGACTGTCTATGTTTGAACCTTTCCTGTGAGACCGGTTTTAGATTCCGATGCTTCACTTCGGGTTTACTGTATCCCTTGGACCTTCTTATTGACGACGAAACACAAAAATTGCATCGGAATTACATAGAAAAAGCACAATGCCAACTTAAGTACAAGAAAAAAGACGCTTCTTAATATCTATGTTTTGAACCATTCCTGTGACACTAGTTATAGATTCCGATGCATCACATCAGGTTTGCTGTATCCCTCTGACCTCCTAATTGACGATGAAACACAGAAAATGCATCGGAATTAAATACAAGAGGCATAATGCCGACTTAAGTACAAGAAGACTGACTCTTCCTACTGTCTATGTTTTGAACCATTCCTGTGACACTAGTTATGGATTCCGATGCTTCACTTCAGGTTTACTGTGTCCCTCTGACCGTCTTATTGATGATGAAACACAGAAATTGCATCGGAGTTGAATACAAAAGGCACAATGCCGGCTCAGGTTCAAGAAGTCAGGCCCTTCTTACTGTCTATGTTTTGAACCATTCCTGTGACACTAGTTATAGATTCCGATGCATCACTTCAGGTTTACTGTATCCCTCTGACTGTCTTACTGACGATGAAACACAGAAATTGCATCGGAATTAAATACAAAAGGCACAATGCCGGCTCAGGTACAAGTAGTCAGGCTCATCTTAGTGTCTATGTTTTGAACCTTTCCTGTAACACCGGTCTTAGAGTCCGATGCTTCACTTCAGGTTTACTGTATCCCTTGGACCTTCTTATTGACGACGAACACAGAAATTGCATCGAAATTTAAAAGAAAATGCACAATGCCGACTTCAGTACAAGATAACTCACACTTTTTCCTGTCTATCTTTGGAACCATTCCTGTGACATTAGTTATAGATTCCGATGCTTCACTTCAGGTTTACTGTTTTCCTGTGACCTTCTTATTGACGATGAAACACAGAAATTGCATCGGAATTAAATACAAAAGGCGCAATGCCGACTTAAGTACAAGAACACTGACACTTCCGACTGTCTATGTTTTGAACCATTCCTGTGCCACTAGTTATAGATTCCGATGCTTCACTTCAGGTTTACTGTATCCCTCTGACCGTCTTATTGACGTTGAAACACAGAAATTGCATCCGAATTGAATACAAAAGGCACAATGCCGGCTTAGGTACAAGGAGTCAGGATCTTCTTACTGTTTATGTTTTGAACCTTTCCTGTCAGACCGGTTTTAGATTCCGATGCTTCACTTCAGGTTTACTGTATCCCTTGGACCTTCTTACTGACGACGTAACACAGAAATTCCATCGGAATTAAATAGAAAATGCACAACGCCGACTTAAGTACAAGAAAACAGACTCTTGTTCATATCTATGCTTTGAACCATTCCTGTGACACTAGTTATAGATTCCGATGCTTCACTTCAGGTTTACTGTATCCCTGTGACCCTCTTATTGACGATAACACACAGAAATTGCATCTTAATTAAATACAAAAGGCACAATGCCAACTTAAGTACAAGAAGACTGACTCATCTTACTGTCTATGGTTTGAACCATTACTGTGACACTAGTTATAGATTCCGATGCTTCACTCCCGTTTTACCGTATCCCTCTGACCTTCTTATTGACGATGAAACACAGAAATAGCATCGGAATTAAATACAAAAGGCACAATGCCGACACAAGTACAAGAAGACTGACTCTTCTTACTGTCTATGCTTTGAACCATTCCTGTGACACTAGTTATTGATTCCGATGCTTCACTTCAGTTTTACTGTATCCCTCTGACCTTCTTATTGACGATGAAACACAGAAATTGCATCGGAATTAAATACAAAAGGCACAATGCCGACTCAAGTACAAGAAGACTGACTCTTCTTACTGTCTATGCTTTGAACCATTCCTGTGACACTAGTTATAGATTCCGATGCTTCACTTCAGTTTTACTGTATCCCTCTGACCATCGTATTGACGATGAAACACAGAAATTGCATCGGAATTAAATACAAAAGGCACAATGCCGAGTCAAGTACAAGAAGAGTGGCTCTTTTTATTGTCTGTGTTTTGAACCTTTCCTGTGAGACCGAATTTAGGTTCCGATGCTTCACTTCAGGTTTACTGTATTCCCTCTGACCTTCTTATTGACGATGAAACACAGAAATTGCATCGAAATTAAATACAAAAGCACAATGCCGACTCAAGTACAAGAAGCCTGTCTCTTCTTACTGTCTATGTTTTGACCCATTCCCGTGACACTAGTTATAGATTCCGATGCTTCACTTCAGGTTTACTGTATCCAGCTGACCTTCTTATTGACGATGAAACACTGAAATTGCATCGGAATAAAATAGAAAAAGCACAATGCCGACTTAGGTACAAGAAAACAGACTCTTCTTAATATCTATGCTTTGAACCATTCCTGTGACACTAGTTATTGATTTCGATGCAACAATTCATGTTTACTGTATCATTCTGACCTTCTCAATGACCACGAAACACAGAAAATGCATCGGAATTATATACAAAAGGCACAATGCCGACTTAAGTACTAGAACACTGACTCTTCTTACTGTCTATGTTTTGAACCATTCCTGTGACACTAGTTATAGATTCAGATGCTTCACTTCAGGTTTACAGTATCCCTCAGACCGTCGTATTGACGATGAAACATAGAAACTGCATCGGATTTAAATTAAAATGTCACTATGCCGACTCAAGTACAAGAAGACTGGGTATACTTCCTGTCTATGTTTTGAACCATTCCTGTGACACTAGTTATAGATTCCGATGCTTCACTTCAGGTTACCTGCATCCCTGTGACCTTCTTATTGACGACGAAACACAGAAATTGCATCGGAATTAAATACAAAATGCACAATGCCGACTTAAGTACAAGAAGACTGACTCTTCCGAATGTCTATGTTTTGAACCTTTCCTGACAGACCGGTTTTAGGTTCCGATGCTTCACTTCGGGTTTACTGTATCCCTTGGATCTTCTTATTGACGATGAAACACAGCAAATGCATCGAAATGAAATACAAAAGTAACAATGCTGACTTAAGTACAATAAAACTGACTCTTCTTACTGCTTATGTTTGAACCTTTCCTGTGACACTAGGTATAGATTCCGATGCTTCACTTCCAGTTTACTGTATCCCTCTGACATTCTTATTGACGATGAAACACAGAAATTGAATCGGAATGAAATACAAAAGGCACAATGCCGAATTAAGTACAAAAAGACTGACTCTTCCTACTGTCTATGTTTTGGACCATTCCTGTGACACTAGTTATAGATTCCGATGCTTCACTTCAGGTTTACTGTATCCCTCTGACCGTCTTATTGACGATGAAACACAGAAATTGCATCGGAATTGAATACAAAAGGCACAATGCAGGCTTAGGTACAAGAAGTCAGGATCTTCTTACTGTTTATGGTTTGAACCTTTCCTGTCAGACCGGTTTTAGATTCCGATGCTTCACTTCAGGTTTACTGTATCCCTTGGACCTTCTTACTGACGACGAAACACAGAAATTGCGTAGGAATTAAATAGATAAGGCACAATTCTGACTTAAGTGCAAGAAAAAATAGTCTTCTTAACATCTATGTTTTGAACCATTCCTGTGACACTAGTTATAGATTCCGATGCCTCACTTCAGGTTTACTGTATCCAGCTGACCTTATTATTGACGATGAAACACAGAAATTGCTCGGAATTAAATACAAAATGCACAATGCCGTCCTAAGTACAAGAAGACTGAATCTTCTTAATGTCCATGGTTTGAACCATTACTGTGACACTAGTTATAGATTCCGATGCTTCACTCCAGTTTTACTGCATCCCTCTGACCTTCTTATTGACGATGAAACACAGAAATTGCATCGGAATTAAATACAAAAGGCACAATGCCGACTCAAGTACAAGAAGACTGGATCTTCTTACTGTCTATGTATTGAACCATTCCCGTGACACTACTTATAGATTCCGATGCTCCACTTCCGGTTTACTGTATCCCTCTGACCGTCGTATTGACGATGAAACACAGAAATTGCATCGGAATTAAATACAAAAGGCACAATGCCGACTCAAGTACAAGAAGAGTGGCTCTTTTTATTGTCTGTGTTTTGAATCTTTCCTGTGAGACCGGTTTTAGGTTCTGATGCTTCACTTCAGGTTTACTGTATCCCTTGGACCTTCTTATTGACGACGAAACACAGACATTGCATCGGAATTAAATAGTAAAAGCACAATGCCGACTTAAGTAGAAGAAGCCTGTCTCTTCTTACTGTCTATGTTTTGAATCATTCTTGTGACACTAGTTATATATTCCGATGCTTCACTTCAGGTTTACTGTATCCCTCTGACCGTCGTATAGGCGATGAAACACAGAAATTGCATCGGAATTAAATACAAAAGGCACATTGCCGACTCAAGTACAAGATGACTGGTTCTTCTTACTGTCTATGTATTTAACCCTTCCTGTGAGACTGGATTTAGATTCCGATGTTTCACTTCAGGTTTACTGTATCCCTTGGACCTTCTTATTGACGACGAAATACAGAAATTATATCGGAAATAAATAAAAAAGGCACAATGCCGACTTAAGTACAAGAAAACAGACTCCTCTTAATATCTATTTTTTTACCATTCCTGAGACACTAGTTACAGATTCCGATGCATCACTTCAGGTTTACTGTATCCCACACACCTTCTTATTGACGATGAAACACAGAAAAAGCATCGTAATAAAATACAAAAGGCACAATGCCGACTTAAGTACAAGAAATCTGACTCTTCTTACTGGCTATGTTTGAACCATTCCTGTGACACTAGTTATAGATTCCGATGCTTCACTTCAGTTTTACTGTATCCCTCTGACCTTCTTATTGACGATGAAACACTGAAATTGCATCGGAATTAAATAGAAAAAGCACAATGCCGACTTAGGTACAAGAAAACAGACTCTTCTTAATATCTATGTTTTGAACCATTCCTGTGACACTAGTTATAGATTTCGATGCAACAATTCATGTTTACTGTATCATTCTGAACTTCTCATTGACCACGAAACACAGAAAATGCATCGGAATTATATACAAAAGGCACAATGCCGACTTAAGTACTAGAACACTGACTCTTCTTACTGTCTATGTTTTGAACCATTCCTGTGACACTAGTTATAGATTCAGATGCTTCACTTCAGGTTTACAGTAGCCCTCAGACCGTCGTATTGACGATAAAACATAGAAACTGCATCGGATTTAAATTAAAACGTCACTATGCCGACTCAAGTACAAGAAGACTGGGTATACTTCCTGTCTATGTTTTGAACCATTCCTGTGACACTAGTTATAGATTTCGATGCTTCACTTCAGGTTACCTGTATCCCTGTGACCTTCTTATTGACGATGAAACACAGAAATTGCATCGGAATTAAATATAAAATGCACAATGCCGACTTAAGTACAAGAAGACTGACTCTTCCGACTGTCTACGTTTTGAACCTTTCCTGACAGACCGGTTTTAGATTCCGATGCTTCACTTCGGGTTTACTGTATCCCTTGGACCTTCTTATTGACGATGAAACACAGAAAATGCATCGAAATGAAATACAAAAGTAACAATGCTGACTTAAGTACAATAAAACTGACTCTTCTTACTGTCTATGTTTGAACCTTTCCTGTGACACTAGGTATAGATTCCGATGCTTCACTTCCAGTTTACTGTATCCCTCTGACCTTCTTATTGACGATGAAACACAGAAATTGCATCGGAATGAAATACAAAAGGCACAATGCCGAATTAAGTACAAAAAGACTGACTAGTCGTACTGTCTATGTTTTGAATCATTCCTGTGACACTAGTTATAGATTCCGATGCTTCACTTCAGGTTTACTGTATCCCTCTGACCGTCTTATTGACGGTGAAACACAGAAATTGCATCGGAATTATATACAAAAGGCACAATGCCGACTCAAGTAGAAGAAGACTGGGTATACTTCCTGTCTATGTTTTGAACCATTCCTGTGACACTAGTTATAGATTTCGATGCTTCACTTCAGGTTACCTGTATCCCTGTGACCTTCTTATTGACGATGAAACACAGAAATTGCATCGGAATTAAATACAAAATGCACAATGCCGACTTAAGTACAAGAAGACTGACTCTTCCGACTGTCTACGTTTTGAACCTTTCCTGACAGACCGGTTTTAGATTCCGATGCTTCACTTCGGGTTTACTGTATCCCTTGGACCTTCTTATTGACGATGAAACACAGAAAGTGCATCGAAATGAAATACAAATGTAACAATGCTGACTTAAGTACAATAAAACTGACTCTTCTTACTGTCTATGTTTGAACCTTTCCTGTGACACTAGGTATAGATTCCGATGCCTCACTTCCAGTTTACTGTATCCCTCTGACCTTCTTATTAAAGATGAAACACAGAAATTGCATCGGAATGAAATACAAAAGGCACAATGCCGAATTAAGTACAAAAAGACTGACTCTTCCTACTGTCTATGCTTTGAATCATTCCTGTGACACTAGTTATAGATTCCGATGCTTCACTTCAGGTTTACTGTATCCCTCTGACCGTCTTATTGACGGTGAAACACAGAAATTGCATCGGAATTATATACAAAAGGCACAATGCCGACTCAAGTAGAAGAAGACTGGCTCTACTTACTGTCTATGTTTTGAACCTTTCCTGTGAGACCGGTTATAGGTTCCAATGCTTCACTTCAGGTTTACTGTTTCCCTTGGACCTTCTTATTGACGACGAAACACAGAAATGGCATCGGAATTAAATAGAAAAAGCACAATGCCAACTTAAGTACAAGAAAAATGACCCTTCTTAATATCTATGTTTTGAACCATTCCTGTGACACTAGTTATACATTCAGATGCATCACATCAGGTTTACTGTATCCCTCTGACCTTCTTAATGACGATGAAACACAGAAAATGCATCGGAATGAAATACAAAAGTCACAATGCTGACTTAAGTACAATAAAACTAACTCTTCTTATTGTCTATGTTTGAACCATTCCTGTGACACTAGTTAGAGATTCCGATGCTTCACTTCAGGTTTACTGTATTATTCTGACCGTCTTATTGACGATGAAACACAGAAATTGCATCGGAATTAAATACAAAAGGCACAATGCCGGCTCAGGTACAAGAAGTCAGGCTCTTCTTACTGTCTATGTTTTGAACCATTCCCGTGACACTAGTTATAGATTCCAATGCATCACTTCAGGTTTACTGTATCCCTCTGACTGTCTTATTGACGATGAAACACAGAAATTGCATCGGAATTAAATACAAAAGGCACAATGCTGGCTCAGGTACAAGTAGTCTGGCTCATCTCACTGTCTATGTTTTGAACCTTACCTGTAAGACCGGTCTTAGATTCCGATGATTCACTTCAGGTTTACTGTATCCCTTGGACCTTCTTATTGACGACGAAACACAGAAATTGCATAGGAATTAAATAGATAAGGCACAATGCTGACTTAAGTACAAGAAAAAATACTATTCTTAACATCTATGTTTTGAACCATTCCTGTGACACTAGTTATAGATTCAGATGCTTCACTTCAGGTTTACTGTATCCAGCTGACCTTATTATTGACGATTAAACATAGAAATTGCATCGGAATTAAATACAAAAGGCACAATGCCGACTCAAGTACGAGAAGACTGGCTCTTTTGATTGTCTGTGTTTTGAACCTTCCCTGTGAAACCAGTTTTAGGTTCCGATGCTTTACTTCAGGTTTACTGTATCCCTTGGACCTTCTTATTGACGACGAAACACAGAAATTGCATCGGATATAAATAGAAAAGGCACAATGGCGACCTAAGTACAAGAAAACAGACTCTTCTTAATATCTATTTTTGAACCATTCCTGTGACACTAGTTATAGATTCCGATGCTTCACTTCGGGTTTACTGTATCCCTCTGACCTTCTTACTGACGATGAAACACAGAAAATGCATCGGAATTAAATACAAAAGTCACAATGCCGACTTAAGTACAAGAAAACTGACTCTTCTTACTGTCTATGTTTGAACCTTTCCTGTGACACTAGTTATAGATTCCGATGCTCCACTTCAGGTTTACTGTATCCCTCTGACCGTCGTATTGAGGATGAAACACAGAAATTGCATCGGAATTAAATACAAAAGACACAATGCCGACTCAAGTACAAGAAGACTGGCTCTTCTTATTGTCTATGTTTTGAACCTTTCCTGTGAGACCGGTTTTAGGTTCCGATGCTTCACTTCAGGTTTACTGTATCCCTTGGACCTTCTTATTGACGACGAAACACAGAAATTGCATCGGAAATAAATAGAAAAGGCACAATGCTGACTTCAGTACAAGAAAACAGACTCTTCTTAATATCTATTCTGTGAACCATTCCTGTGACACTAGTTATAGCTTCCGATGCTTCACTTCGGGTTTACTGTATCCCTCTGACCTCCTTATTGACGATGAAATACAGAAATTGCATCGGAATCAAATACAAACGGCACAATGTCGACTTAAGTACAAGAAAACTGACTCTTCTTACTGTCTATGTTTTGAACCATTCCTGTGACACTAGTGATAGATTCCGATGCATCACTTCAGGTTTACTGTATCCCTCTGACCTCCTTATTGACGATGAAACACAGAAATTGCATCGGAATTAAATACAAAAGGCACAATGCCGACTCAAGTACAAGAAGACTGGCTCTTCTTACTGTCTATGTTTTGAACCTTTCCTGTGAGACTGGTTTTAGATTCCGATGTTTCACTTCATGTTTACTCTATCCCTTGGAACTTCTTATTGACGACGAAACACAGAAATTGCATAGGAATTAAATAGAAAAGGCACAATGCTGATTTAAGTACAAGAAAAAATACTCTTCTTATCATCTTTGTTTTGAACCATTCCTGTGACACTAGTTATAGATTCCGATGCATCACTTCAGGTTTACTGTATCCAGCTGACCTTATTATTGACGATGAAACACAGAAATTGCATCGGAATTAAATACAGAAGGCACAATGCCGACCTAAGTACAAGAAGACTGAATCTTCTTACTGCCTATGTTTTGAACCATTCCTGTGACACTAGTTATAGATTCTGATGCTCCTCTTCAGGTTTACAGTATCCCTCTGACCGTAGTATTGACGATGAAACACAGAAATTGCATCGGAATTAAATGCAAAAGGCACAATGCCGACTCAAGTACAAGAAGACTGGCTCTTCTTACAGTCTATGTTTTCAACCTTTCCACTGAGACCGGTTTTTGGTTCCGATGCTTCACTTCAGGTTTACTGTATCCCTTGGACCTTCTTATTGACGACGAAACACAGAAATTGCATCGGAATTAAATAGAAAAAGCACAATGCCGACTTAGGTACAAGAAAACAAACTCTTCTTAATATCTATGTTTTGAACCATTCCTGTGACACTAGTTATAGATTTCGATGCAACACTTCATGTTTACTGTATCATTCTGACCTTCTCATTGACGACGAAACACAGAATATGCATCGGAATTACGAGGGTTATTCCAAAAGTAAGGTCCGATTGATTGCCAAATTGAAACCACAGTGAACATCAGAAATGTTTTACTTGTAACAATTAGCTACACCTTTCAGCTACTTCTCTACGTAGTCGCCGTTCTGACTTAGACTTTTGTCATAGCGTTGTACCCACTTTTCCATAGCCTCATCATAGAAGGCAGCCGCCAGTGCTTTCCGCCAATTCTCCACGCTGGCCTACACCTCGTTGTCTGTGTCAAAATGTTGTCTTCAAAGACTGCGGTTCATGTGACCAGAGATGAAACTCAGGGGGAGACAATTGCGGACTGTATTGTGGGTAATCTAACATTTCCATTTGAAAACGATGCAGGAGCATCTTCATTGCCCCTGCAGAATGCGGCTGAGAATTGTCGTGAAGACGAAACAGCACGGCAGTTATGTAATGTTGGCTGCATAGCCTCAGGCGAAATTTCCCACCAGGTCCTCGTACTTGGCGGCAGACACTATTTTCTAGACATCTTTACGCACTCACTGCGAGCTCAGAAATGAGAAGAGCGACGTGATGCTAACTGGATTTATACTAGAGACACTACCCAACACATCTGTGCAAAGCTTTATCGGATTTTCATAGTCGTTTCCATTTCGCGACCGATCGGACCTTACTTTTGGAATAACCCTCGTATATACAAAATGCACAATGCCGACTTAAGTACTAGAACACTGACTCTTCTTACTGTCTATGTTTTGAACCATTCCTGTGACACTAGTAATAGATTCAGATCCTTCACTTCAGGTTTACAGTATCCCTCAGCCCGTCGTGTTGACGATGAAACATAGAAATTGCATCGGAATTAAATAAAAATGTCACTATGCCGACTCAAGTACAAGAAGACTGGGTATACTTCCTGTCTATGTTTTGAACCATTCCTGTGACACTAGTTATAGATTCCGATGCTTCACTTCAGGTTACCTGTATCCCTGTGACCTTCTTATAGACGATGAAACACAGAAATTGCATCGGAATTAAATACAAAATGCACAATGCCGACTTAAGTACAAGAAGACTGACTCTTCCGACTGTCTATGTTTTGAACCTTTCCTGACAGACCGGTTTTAGATTCCGATGCTTCACTTAGGGTTTACTGTATCCCTTGGACCTTCTTATTGACGACGAAACACAGAAATTGCATCGGAATTATATAGAAAAGGCACAATGCTGACTTAAGTACAAGAAAAAATACTCTTCTTAACATCTATGTTTTGAACCATTCCTGTGACACTAGTTATTGATTCCGATGCTACACTTCAGTTTTACTGTATCCCTCTGGCCTTCTTATTGACGATGAAACACAGAAATTGCATCGGAATTAAGTACAAAAGGCACAATGCCGACTCTAGTACAAGAAGACTGACTCTTCTTACTGTCTATGTTTTGAACCATTCCCGTGACACTAGTTACAGATTCCGATGCTCCACTTGAGATTACTGTATCCCTCTGACCGTCGTATTGACGATGAAACACAGAAATTGCATCGGAATTAAATACAAAAGGCACAATGCCGACTCAAGTAGAAGAAGACTGGCTCTACTTACTGTCTATGTTTTGAACCTTTCCTGTGAGACCGGTTTTAGGTTCCAATGCTTCACTTCAGGTTTACTGTTTCCCTTGGACCTTCTTATTGACGACGAAACACAGAAATTGCATCGGAATTAAATAGAAAAAGCACAATGCCAACTTAAGGACAAGAAAAAAGACCCTTCTTAATATCTATGTTTTGAACCATTCCTGTTACACTAGTTATTTATTCCGATGCATCACATCAGGTTTACTGTATCCCTCTGACCTTCTTAATGACGATGAAACACAGAAAATGCATCAGAATGAAATACAAAAGTCACAATGCTGACTTAAGTACAATAAAACTGACTCTTCTTACAGTCTATGTTTGAACCTTTCCTGTGACACTAGTTATAGATTCCGATGCTTCACTTTAGGTTTACTGTATTCCTCTGACCTCCTTATTGACGATGAAACGCAGAAATTGCATCGGAATTAAATACAAAAGGCACAATGCCGACTTAAGTACAAGAAGACTGACTCTTCCTACTGTCTATGTTTTGAACCATTCTTGTGACACTAGTCATAGATTCCGATGCTTCACTTCAGGTTTACTGTATCCCTCTGACCGTCTTATTGACGATGAAACACAGAAATTGCATCGGAATTAAATACAAAGGCACAATGCCGACTCAAGTAGAAGAAGACTGGCTCTACTTACTGTCTATGTTTTGAACCTTTCCTGTGAGACCGGTTTTAGGTTCCAATGCCTCACTTCAGGTTTATTGTTTCCCTTGGACCTTCTTATTGACGACGAAACACAGAAATTGCATCGGAATTAAATAGAAAAAGCACAATGCCAACTTAAGTACAAGAAAAAAGACCCTTCTTAATATCTATGTTTGAACCATTCCTGTGACGGTAGTTATATATTCCGATGCATCACATCAGCTTTACTGTATATCTCTGACCTTCTTAATGACGATGAAACACAGAAAATGCATCGGAATGAAATACAAAAGTCACAATGCTGACTTAAGTGCAATAAAACTGACTCTTCTTACAGTATATGTTTGAACCATTCCTGTGACACTAGTTATAGATTCCGATGCTTCACTTCAGCTTTACTGTATTCCTGTGACCTTCTTATTGACGTTGAAACACAGAAATTGCATCGGAATTAAATACAAAAGGCACAATGCCGACTTAAGTACAAGAAGACTGACTCTTCCGACTGTCTATGTTTTGAACCATTTCTGTGCCACTAGTTATAGATTCCGATGCTTCACTCCAGTTTCACTGTATCCCTCTGACCTTCTTATTGACGATGAAACACAGAAATTGCATCGGAATTAAATACAAAAGGCACAATGCCGACTCAAGTACAAGAAGACTGGCTCTCTTGATTGTCTGTGTTTTGAACCTTTCCTGTGAAACCGGTTTTAGGTTCCGATGCTTCACTTCAGGTTTACTGTATCCCTTGGACCTTCTTATTGACGACGAAACACAGAAATTGCATCGGAATTAAATAGAAGAAGCACAATGCCGACTTAAGTACAAAATGCCTGTCTCTTCTTACTGTCTATGTTTTGAATCATTCTTGTGACACTAGTTATAGATTCCGAAGCTTCACTTCAGGTTTACTGTATTCCTCTGACCGTCGTATAGACGCTGAAACACAGAAATTGCATCGGAATTAAACACAAAAGGCACAATGCCGACTCAAGTACAAGAAGACTGGCTCTTCTTACCGTCTATGTTTTGAACCTTTCCTGTGAGACTGGATTTAGATTCCGATGTTTAACTTCAGGTTTACTGTATCCCTTGGACCTTCTTATTGACGACGAAACACAGAAATTGCATCGGAAATAAATAGAAAAGGCACAATGCCGACTTAAGTACAAGAAAACAGACTCTTCTTAATATTTATTTTGAACCATTCCTGTGACACTAGTTACAGATTCCGATGCATCACTTCAGGTTTACTGTATCCCTCTGACCTTCTTATTGACGATGAAACACAGAAAATTCATCGGAATAAAATACAAAAGGCACAATGCCGACTTAAGTACAAGTAAACTGACTCTTCCTACTGGCTATGTTTGAACCATTCCTGTGACACTAGTTATAGATTCCGATGCTTCACTTCAGTTTTAATGTATCCCTATGACCTTCTTATTTGACGATGAAACACAGAAATTCCATCGGAATTAAATACAAAAGCACAATGCCGACTCAAGTACAAGAAGCCTGTCTTTTCTTACTGTCTATGGTTTGACCCATT
Organism: Schistocerca piceifrons; assembly: GCF_021461385.2. Taxonomy (NCBI): domain Eukaryota; kingdom Metazoa; phylum Arthropoda; class Insecta; order Orthoptera; family Acrididae; genus Schistocerca; species Schistocerca piceifrons. The sequence continues at coordinate 99,552 of NW_025728143.1, read as the reverse complement.
CCCGTGACACTAGTTACAGATTCCGATGCTTCACTTCAGGTTTACTGTATCCAGCTGACCTTCTTATTGACGATGAAACACAGAAATTGCATCGGAATTAAATACAAAAGGCACAATGCCGACTTAAGTACAAGAAGACTGACTATTCTTACTGTCTATGTTTTGAACCAATCCTGTGACACTAGTTGTAGATTCCGATGCTTTACTTCAGTTTTACTGTATCCCGCTGACCTTCTTATTGACGATGAATCCCAGAAATTGCATCGGAATTAAATACAAAAGGCACAATGCCTACTCAAGAACAAGAAGCCTGTCTCTTCTTACTGCCAATGTTTTGAATCATTCTTGTGACACTAGTTATAGATTCCGATGCTTCACTTCGGGTTTACTGTATCCCTCTGACCGTCGTATTGACAATGAAACACAGAAATTGCATCGGAATTAAATACAAACTGCACAATGCCGACACAAGTAAAAGAAGACTGGCTCTTCTTACTGTCTATGCTTTGAACCTTTCCTGTGAGATTGGTTTTAGATACCGATGTTTCAGTTCAGGTTTCCTGTATCCCTTGGACCTTTTTATTGACGACGAAACACAGAAATTGCATCGGAAATAAATAGAAAAGGCACAATGCCGACATCAGTACAAGAAAACAGACTCTTCTTAATATCTATTTTTGAAGCATTCCTGTGACACTAGTTACAGATTCCGATGCATCACTTCAGGTTTACTGTATCCCTCTGACCTTCTCATTGACGACGAAACACAGAAAATGCATCTGAAATAAATACAAAAGGCACAATGCCGACTTAAGTACAAGAAAACTGACTCTTCTTACTGGCTATGTTTGAACCATTCCTGTGACACTAGTTATGGATTCCGATGCTTCACTTCGGGTTTACTGTATCCCTCTAACATACCTTATTGACGATGAAATACAGAAGTTGCATCGGAATTAATACAAACGGCACAATGTCGAATTAAGTACAAGAAAACTGACTCTTCTTACTGGCTATGTTTGAACCATTCCTGTGACACTAGTGATAGATTCCGATGCATCACTTCAGGTTTACTGTATCCCTCTGACCTTCTTATTGACGACGAAACACAGAAATTGCATCGGAATTAAATACAAAAGGCACAATGCCGACTCAAGTTTAAGGAGACTGGCTCTTCTTACTGTCTATGTTTGAACCTTTCCTGTGAGTCTGGTTTTAGTTTCCGATGCTTCACTTCAGGTTTACTGTACACTTTGGACCTTCTTATTGACGCCGAAACACAGAAATTGCATCGGAATTACATACAAAAACACAATGCAGACTTAAGTAGATGAAAACTGACTCTTCTTAATGTCTAAGTATTGAACCATTCCCGTGACACTAGTTATAGATTCCGATGCTCCACTTCAGGTTTACTGTATCCCTCTGAAAGCCGTATTGACGATGAAACACAGAATTGCATCGGAATTAAAAACAAAAGGCACAATACCGACTCAAGTACAAGATGACTGGCTCTATTTACTGTCTATGATTTGAACCTTTCCTGTGAGACCGGTTTTAGGTTCCGATGCTTCACTTCAGGTTTACTGTATCCCTTGGACCTTCTTATTGACGACGAAACACAGAAATAGAATCAGAAATAAATAGAAAAGGCACAATGCCGACTTCAGTACAAGAAAACAGACTCTTCTTATTATCTATTTTTGAAGCATTCCTGTGACACTAGTTACAGATTCCGATGCATCACTTCTGGTTTACTGTATCCCTCTGACATTCTTATTGACGATGAAAACACAGAAAATGCATCGGAAATAAATACAAAAGGCACAATGCTGAAATAAGTACAAGAAAAACTGACTCTTCTTACTGGCTATGTTTGAACCATTCCTGTGACACTAGTTATAGATTCCTATGCTTCACTTCAGGATTACTGTATCCCTCTGACCTCCTTATTGACGATGAAATAAAGAAATTGCATCGGAATTAAATACAAACGGCACAATGTCGACTTAAGTACAAGAAAACTGACTCTTCTTACTGTCTATGTATTGAACCATTCCCGTGACACTAGTTATAGATTCCGATGCTCCACTTCAGGTTTACTGTATCCCTCTGACCGTCGTATTGACGATGAAAGACAGAAATTGCATCGGAAATAAATACAAAAGGCACAATGCGGACTCAAGTACAAGAAGGCTGGCTCTACTTACTGTCTATGATTTGAACCTTTCCTGTGAGAGCGGTTTTAGGTTCCGATGCTTCACTTCAGGTTTACTGTATCCCTTGGACCTTCTTATTGACGACGAAACACAGAAATTGCATCGGAATTAAGTAGAAAAAGTACTATGCCGACTTAAGTACAAGAAGCGTGTCTCTTCTTACTGTCTATGTTTTGAATCATTCTTGTTACACTAGTTATAGATTCCGATGCTTCACTTCAGGTTTACTGTATCCCTCTGACCGTCGTATAGACGATGAAACACAGAAATTGCATCGGAATTAAATACAAAAGGCGCAATGCCGACTCAAGTACAAGAAGACTGGCTCTTCTTACTGTCTATGTTCTGAACCTTTCCTGTGAGACTGCATTTAGATTCCGATGTTTCACTTCAGGTTTACTGTATCCCTTGGACCTTCTTATTGACGACGAAACACAGAAATTGCATCGGAAATAAATAGAAAAGGCACAATGCCGACTTAAGTACAAGAAAACAGATTCTTCATAATATCTATTTTTGAACCATTCCTGTGACACTAGTTACAGATTCCGATGCATCACTTCCGGTTTACTGTATCCAGCTGACCTTCTTATTGACGATGAAACACAGAAAATGCATCGGAATAAAATACAAAAAGCACAATGCCGACTTAAGTACAAGAAGACTGACTCTTCCTACTGTCTATGTTTTGAACCATTCCCGTGACACTAGTGATAGATTCCGATGCATCACTTCCGGTTTAATGTATCCCTCTGACCTTCTTATTGACGATGAAACATAAAAATCGCATCGGAATTAAATACAAAAGGCACAATGCCTACTCAAGTACAAGATGACTGGCTCTACTTACTGTCTATGATTTGAACCTTTCCTGTGAGACCGGTTTTAGGTTCCGATGCTTCACTTCAGGTTTACTGTATCCCTTGGACCTTCTTATTGACGACGAAACACAGAAATTGCATCGGAATTAAATAGAAAAACCACAATGCCAACTTAAGTACAAGGAAAAAGACGCTTCCTAATATCTATGTTTTGAACCATTCCTGTGACACTAGTTATAGATTCTGATGCTTCACATCAGGTTTACTGTATCCCTCTGACCTTCTTATTGACGATGAAACACAGAAAATGCATCAGAAATAAATACAAAAGTCACAATGCCGACTTAAGTACAAGAAAACTGACTCTTCTTACTGTCTATATTTGAACCTTTCCTGTGACACTAGTTAGAGATTCCGATGCTTCACTTCAGGTTTACTGTATCCCTCTGACATCCTTATTGACGACGAAACACAGAAATTACATCGGAATTAAATACAAAAGGCACAATGCCGAGTTAAGTACATAAAAACTGAATTTTCTTACTGTCTATGATTTGAAGCATTCCTGTGACACTAGTTATAGATTCCGATGCTTCACTTCAGGCTTACTGTATCCCTCTGCCCTTCTTATTGACGATGAAACACAGAAATTGTATCTGAATTAAATACAAAAGGCAAAATGCCGACTCAAGTACAAGAAGACTGGCTCTTCTTACTGTCTATGTTTTGAACCTTCCCTGTGAGACCGGTTTTAGATTCCGATGCTTCACTTCAGGTTTACTGTATCCCGTGGACCTTCTTATTGACGCCGAAACACAGAAATTGCATCGGAATTAAATAGAAAAGGCACAATGCCGACTTAAGTACAAGAAAACTGACTCTTCTTACTGTCTATGATTTGAACGATTCCTGTGACACTAGTTATAGTTTCCGATGCTTCACTTCAGGTTTAGTGTATCCCTCTGACCTTCTTGCTGACGAAGAAACACAGGAATGGCATCGGAATTAAATACAAAAGACAAAATGCCGACTTAAGTACAAGAAAACTGACTCTTCTTACTGGCTATGTTTTGAACCATTCCTGTGACACTAGTTATCGATTCCGATGCTTCACTTCACGTTTACTGTATCCCTCTGACTGTCTTATAGACGATGAAACACAGAAATTGCATCGGAATTAAATACAAAAGGCACAATGCCGACTTAAGTACAAGTAGACTGACTCTTCTTACTGTCTATGTTTTGAACCATTCCTGTGACACTAGTTATAGATTCCGATGCTTCACTTCAGTTTTACTGTATCCCTCTGTCCTTCTTATTGACGATGAAACATAGATATTGCATCGGAATTAAATACAAAAGGCACAATGCCAACTCAAGTACAAGAAGCCTGTCTCTTATTACTGTCTATGTTTTGAATCATTCCTGTGACACTAGTTATAGATTCCGATGCTTCACTTCGGGTTTACTGTATCCCTCTGACCGTCGTATTGACGATGAAACACAGAAATTGCATCGGAATTAAATACAAAAGGCACGATGCCGACTCAGGTACAAGAAAACTGGCTCTTCTTACTGTCTATACTTTGAACCTTTCCTGTGAGATTGGTTTTAGATTCCGATGTTTCACTTCAGGTTCGCTGTATCCCTTGGACCTTCTTATTGACGACGAAACACAGAAATTGCATCGGAATTAAATAGAAAAAGCACAATGCCAACTTAAGTACAAGAAAAAAGACCCTTCCTAATATCTATGTTTTGAACCATTCCTGTGACACTAGTTATAGATTCTGATGCATCACGTCAGGTATACTGTATCCCTCTGACCTTCTTATAGACGATGAAACACAGAAATTGCATCGGAATTAAATACAAAAGGCACAATGCCGACTAAAGTACAAGTAGACTGACTCTTCTTACTGTGTATGTTTTGAACCATTCCTGTGACACTAGTTATAGATTCTGATGCTTCACTTCAGTTTTACTGTATCCCTCTGTCCTTCTTATTGACGATGAAACACAGAAATTGCATCGGAATTAAATACAAAAGGCACAATGCCGACTCAAGTACAAGAATCCTGTCTCTTCTTACTGTCTATGTTTTGAATCATTCTTGTGACACTAGTTATAGATTCCGATGCTTCACTTCGGGGTTACTGTATCCCTCTGACCGTCGTATTGACGATGATACACAGAAATTGCATCGGAATTAAATACAAAAGGCACAATGCCGACTCAAGTACAAGAAGACTGGCTCTTCTTACTGTCTATGTTTTGAACCTTTCCTGTGAGATTGGTTTTCGATCCCGATGTTTCACTTCAGGTTTACTGTATCCCTTGGACCTTCTTATTGACGACGAAACACAGAAATTGCATCGGAAATAAATAGAAAAGGCACAATGCCGACTTAAGTACAAGAAAACATACTCTTCTTAATATCTATTTTATGAACCATTCCTGTGACACTAGTTACAGGTTCCGATGCTTCACTTCAAGTTTACTGTATCCCTTGGACCTTCTTATTGACGATGAAACACAGAAATTGCATCGGAATTAAATAGAAAAAGCTCAATGCCAACTTAAGTACAAAAAAAAGACCCTTCCTAATATCTTTGTTTTGAACCATTCCTGTGACACTAGTTATAGATTCTGATGCATCACATCAGGTTTACTGTATCCCTCTGACCATCTTATTGACAATGAAACACAGAAAATGCATCAGAAATAAATATAAAAGTTACAATTGCCGTCTTAAGTACAAGAAAACTGACTCTTCTTATTGTCTATATTTGAACCTTTCCTGTGACACTAGTTAGAGATTCCGACGCTTCACTTCAGGTTTACTGTATCCCTCTGACTTCCTTATTGACGATGAAACACAGAATTGCATCGGAATTAAATACAAAAGGCACAATGCCGACTCAAGTACATAAAAACTGACTCTTCTTACTGTCTATGTTTTGAAGCATTCCTGTGACGCTAGTTATAGATTCCGATGCTTCACTTCAGGTTTACTGTATCCCTCTGACCTTCTTATTGACGATGAAACACAGAAATTGCATCTGAATTAAATACAAAAGGCACATTGCCGACTCAAGTACAAGAAGACTGGCTCTTCTTACTGTCTATGTTTTGAACCTTTCCTGTGAGACTGGTTTTAGATTCCGATGTTTCACTTCATGTTTAGTCTATCCCATGGAACGTCTTATTGACGACGAAACACAGAAATTGCATAGGAATTAAATAGAAAAGGCACAATGCTGATTTAAGTACAAGAAAAAATACTCTTCTTATCATCTTTGTTTTGAACCATTCCTGTGACACTAGTTATAGATTCCGATGCATCACTTCAGGTTTACTGTATCCAGCTGACCTTATTATTGACGATGAATCACAGAAATTGCATCGGAATTAAATACAGAAGGCACAATGCCGACCTAAGTACAAGAAGACTGAATCTTCTTACTGCCTATGTTTTGAACCATTCCTGTGACACTAGTTATAGATTCTGATGCTCCTCTTCAGGTTTACAGTATCCCTCTGACCGTAGTATTGACGATGAAACACAGAAATTGCATCGGAATTAAATACAAAAGGCACAATGCCGACTCAAGTACAAGAAGGCTGGATCTTCTTACAGTCTATGTTTTGAACCTTTCCACTGAGACCGGTTTTTGGTTCCGATGCTTCACTTCAGGTTTACTGTATCCCTTGGACCTTCTTATTGACGACGAAACACAGAAATTGCATCGGAATTAAATAGAAAAAGCACAATGCCGACTTAGGTACAAGAAAACAAACTCTTCTTAATATCTATGTTTTGAACCATTCCTGTGACACTAGTTATAGATTTCGATGCAACACTTCATGTTTACTGTATCATTCTGACCTTCTCATTGACGACGAAACACAGAATATGCATCGGAATTACGAGGGTTATTCCAAAAGTAAGGTCCGATTGATTGCCAAATTGAAACCACAGTGAACATCAGAAATGTTTTACTTGTAACAATTAGCTACACCTTTCAGCTACTTCTCTACGTAGTCGCCGTTCTGACTTGGACTTTTGTCATAGCGTTGTACCAACTTTTCAATAGCCTCATCATACAAGGCAGCCGCCAGTGCTTTCCGCCAATTCTCCACGCTGGCCTACACCTCGTTGTCTGTGTCAAAAAGTTGTCTTCAAAGACAGCGGTTCATGTGACCAGAGATGAAACTCAGGGGGAGACAATTGCGGACTGTATTGTGGGTAATCTAACATTTCCATTTGAAAACGATGCAGGAGCATCTTCATTGCCCCTGCAGAATGCGGCTGAGAATTGTCGTGAAGACGAAACAGCACGACAGTTATGTAATGTTGGCTGCATAGCCTCAGGCGAAAGTTCCCACCAGGTCCTCGTACCTGGCGGCAGACACTATTTTCTAGACATCTTTACGCACTCACTGCGAGCTCAGAAATGAGAAGAGCGACGTGATGCTAACTGGATTTATACTAGAGACACTACCCAACACATCTGTGCATAGCTTTATCGGATTTTCATAGTCGTTTCCATTTCGCGACCGATCGGACCTTACTTTTGGAATAACCCCTCGTATATACAAAATGCACAATGCCGACTTAGGTACTAGAACACTGCTCTTCTTACTGTCTATGTTTTGAACCATTCCTGTGACACTAGTAATAGATTCAGATCCTTCACTTCAGGTTTACAGTATCCCTCAACCCGTCGTATTGACGATGAAACATAGAAATTGCATCGGAATTAAATAAAAATGTCACTATGCCGACTCAAGTACAAGAAGACTGGGTATACTTCCTGTCTATGTTTTGAACCATTCCTGTGACACTAGTTATAGATTCCGATGCTTCACTTCAGGTTACCTGTATCCCTGTGACCTTCTTATTGACGATGAAACACAGAAATTGCATCGGAATTAAATACAAAATGCACAATGCCGACTTAAGTACAAGAAGACTGACTCTTCCGACAGTCTATGTTTTGAACCTTTCCTGACAGACCGGTTTTAGATTCCGATGCTTCACTTAGGGTTTACTGTATCCCTTGGACCTTCTTATTGACGGACGAAACACAGAAATTGCATCGGAATTATATAGAAAAGGCACAATGCTGACTTAAGTACAAGAAAAAATACTCTTCTTAACATCTATGTTTTGAACCATTCCTGTGACACTAGTTATAGATTCCGATGCTTCACTTCAGTTTTACTGTATCCCTCTGGCCTTCTTATTGACGATGAAACACAGAAATTGCATCGGAATTAAGTACAAAAGGCACAATGCTGACTTAAGTACAATAAAACTGACTCTTCTTACAGTCTATGTTTGAACCTTTCCTGTGACACTAGTTATAGATTCCGATGCTTCACTTTAGGTTTACTGTATTCCTCTGACCTCCTTATTGACGATGAAACGCAGAAATTGCATCGGAATTAAATACAAAAGGCACAATGCCGACTTAAGTACAAGAAGACTGACTCTTCCTACTGTCTATGTTTTGAACCATTCTTGTGACACTAGTTATAGATTCCGATGCTTCACTTCAGGTTTACTGTATCCCTCTGACCGTCTTATTGACGATGAAACACAGAAATTGCATCGGAATTAAATACAAAAGGCACAATGCCGACTCAAGTAGAAGCTCAAGTAGAAGAAGACTGGCTCTACTTACTGTCTATGTTTTGAACCTTTCCTGTGAGACCGGTTTTAGGTTCCAATGCCTCACTTCAGGTTTACTGTTTCCCTTGGACCTTCGTATTGACGACGAAACACAGAAATTGCATCGGAATTAAATACAAAATGCACAATGCCGACTTAAGTACAAGAAGACTGACTCTTCCGACAGTCTATGTTTTGAACCTTTCCTGACAGACCGGTTTTAGATTCCGATGCTTCACTTAGGGTTTACTGTATCCCTTGGACCTTCTTATTGACGACGAAACACAGAAATTGCATCGGAATTATATAGAAAAGGCACAATGCTGACTTAAGTACAAGAAAAAAGACCCTTCTTAATATCTATGTTTGAACCATTCCTGTGGGGTAGTTATATATATTGCGATGCATCACATCAGGTTTACTGTATATCTCTGACCTTCTTAATGACGATGAAACACAGAAAATGCATCGGAATGAAATACAAAAGTCACAATGCTGACTTAAGTACAATAAAACTGACTCTTCTTACAGTATATGTTTGAACCATTCCTGTGACACTAGTTATAGATTCCGATGCTTCACTTCAGGTTTAGTGTATCCCTCTGACCTTCTTGCTGACGAAGAAACACAGGAATGGCATCGGAATTAAATACAAAAGACACAATGCCGAATTAAGTGCAAGAAAACTGACTCTTCTTACTGTCTATGGTTTGAACCATTCCTGTGACACTAGTTATAGATTCCGATGCTTCACTTTAGGTTTACTGTATCCCTCTGACCTTCTTATTGACGATGAAACACAGAAATTGCATCGGAATTAAATACAAACGGCACAATGCCGACTCAAGTACAAGACGACTGACCCTTCTTACTGTCTATGTATTGAACCATTCCCGTGACACTAGTTATAGATTCCGATGCTCCACATCAGGTTTATTGTATCCCTCTGACCGTCCGTATTGACAATGAAACACAGAAATTGCATCGGAATTAAATACAGAAGGCACAATGCCGACTCAAGTACAAGAAGACTGGCTCTTTTGATTGTCTGTGTTTTGAACCTTTCCTGTGAAACCGGTTTTAGGTTCCGATGCTTCACTTCAGGTTTACTGTATCCCTTGGACCTTCTTATTGACGACGAAACACAGAAATTGCATCGGAATTAAATAGAAGAAGCACAATGCCGACTTAAGTACAAAATGCCTGTCTCTTCTTACTGTCTATGTTTTGAATCATTCTTGTGACACTAGTTATAGATTCCGATGCTTCACTTCAGGTTTACTGTATTCCTCTGACCGTCGTATAGACGATGAAACACAGAAATTGCATCGGAATTAAATACAAAAGGCACAATGCCGACTCAAGTACAAGAAGACTGGCTCTTCTTACCGCCTATGTTTTGAACCTTTCCTGTGAGACTGGATTTAGATTCCGATGTTTCACTTCAGGTTTACTGTATCCCTTGGACCTTCTTATTGACAACGAAACACAGAAATTGCATCGGAAATAAATAGAAAAGGCACAATGCCGACTTAAGTACAAGAAAACAGACTCATCTTAATATCTATTTTTGAACCATTCCTGTGACACTAGTTACAGATTCCGAAGCATCACTTCAGGTTTACTGTATCCCTCTGACCTTCTTATTGACGATGAAACACAGAAAATTCATCGGAATAAAATACAAAAGGCACAATGCCGACTTAAGTACAAGTAAACTGACTCTTCTTACTGGCTATGTTTGAACCACTCCTGTGACACTAGTTATAGATTCCGATGCTTCACTTCAGTTTTAATGTATCCCTCTGACCTTCTTATTGACGATGAAACACAGAAATTCCATCGGAATTAAATACAAAAGCACAATGCCGACTCAAGTACAAGAAGCCTGTCTTTTCTTACTGTCTATGTTTTGACCCATTCCCGTGACACTAGTTATAGATTCCGATGCTTCACTTCAGGTTTACTGTATCCAGCTGACCTTCTTATTGACGATGAAACACAGAAATTGCATCGGAATTAAATACAAAAGGCACAATGCCGACTTAAGTACAAGAAGACTGACTCTTCTTACTGTCTATGTTTTGAACCAATCCTGTGACACTAGTTGTAGATTCCGATGCTTTTCTTCAGTTTTACTGTATCCCGCTGACCTTCTTATTGACGATGAATCCCAGAAATTGCATCGGAATTAAATACAAAAGGCACAATGCCTACTGAAGAACAAGAAGCCTGTCTCTTCTTACTGCCAATGTTTTTAATCATTCTAGTGACACTAGTTATAGATTCCGATGCTTCACTTCGGGTTTACTGTATCCCTCTGACCGTCGTATTGACAATGAAACACAGAAATTGCATCGGAATTAAATACAAAATGCACAATGCCGACACAAGTAAAAGAAGACTGGCTCTTCTTACTGTCTATGCTTTGAACCTTTCCTGTGAGATTGGTTTTAGATACCGATGTTTCAGTTCAGGTTTACTGTATCCCTTGGACCTTTTTATTGACGACGAAACACAGAAATTGCATCGGAAATAAATAGAAAAGGCACAATGCCGGCTTCAGTACAAGAAAACAGACTCTTCTTAATATCTATTTTTGAAGCATTCCTGTGACACTAGTTACAGATTCCGATGCATCACTTCTGGTTTACTGTATCCCTCTGACCTTCTTATTGACGATGAAACACAGAAAATGCATCGGAAATAAATACAAAAGGCACAATGCCGACTTAAGTACAAGAAAACTGACTCTTCTTACTGGCTATGTTTGAACCATTCCTGTGACACTAGTTATAGATTCCTATGCTTCACTTCTGGATTACTGTATCCCTCTGACCTACTTATTGACGATGAAATAAAGAAATTGCATCGGAATTAAATACAAACGGCACAATGTCGACTTAAGTACAAGAAAACTGACTCTTCTTACTGTCTATGTTTTGAACCATTCCTGTGACACTAGTGATAGATTCCGATGCATCACTTCAGGTTAACTGTATCCCTCTGACCTTCTTATTGACGATGAAACACAGAAATTGCATCGGAATTAAATACAAAAGGCACAATGCCGACTCAAGTAGAAGAAGACTGGCTCTACTTACTGTCTATGTTTTGAACCTTTCCTGTGAGACCGGTTTTAGGTTCCAATGCCTCACTTCAGGTTTACTGTTTCCCTTGGACCTTCGTATTGACGACGAAACACAGAAATTGCATCGGAATTAAATAGAAAAAGCACAATGCCAACTTAAGTACAAGAAAAAAGACCCTTCTTAATATATATGTTTGAACCATTCCTGTGACGGTAGTTATATATTCCGATGCATCACATCAGGTTTACTGTATATCTCTGACCTTCTTAATGACGATGAAACACAGAAAATGCATCGGAATGAAATACAAAAGTCACAATGCTGACTTAAGTACAATAAAACTGACTCTTCTTACAGTATATGTTTGAACCATTCCTGTGACACTAGTTATAGATTCCGATGCTTCACTTCAGGTTTACTGTATTCCTGTGACCTTCTTATTGACGATGAAACACAGAAATTGCATCGGAATTAAATACAAAAGGCACAATGCCGACCTAAGTACAAGAAGACTGACTCTTCCGACTGTCTATGTTTTGAACCATTCCTGTGCCACTAGTTATAGATTCCGATGCTTCACTCCAGTTTCACTGTATCCCTCTGATCTTCTTATTGACGATGAAACACAGAAATTGCATCGGAATTAAATACAAAAGGCACAATGCCGACTCAAGTACAAGAAGACTGACTCTTCTTACTGTCTATGTTTTGAACCATTCCTGTGACACTAGTTATAGATTCCGATGCTTCACTTCAGTTTTTCTGTATCCCTCTGACCTTCTTATTGACGATGAAACACAGAAATTGCATCGGAATTAAATACAAACGGCACAATGCCGACTCAAGTACAAGACGACTGACCCTTCTTACTGTCTATGTATTGAACCATTCCCGTGACACTAGTTATAGATTCCGATGCTCCACATCAGGTTTACTGTATCCCTCTGACCGTCGTATTGACGATGAAACACAGAAATTGCATCGGAATTAAATACAGAAGGCACAATGCCGACTCAAGTACAAGAAGACTGGCTCTTTTGATTTTCTGTGTTTTGAACCTTTCCTGTGAAACCGGTTTTAGGTTCCGATGCTTCACTTCAGGTTTACTGTATCCCTTGGACCTTCTTATTGACGACGAAACACAGAAATTGCATCGGAATTAAATAGAAGAAGCACAATGCCGACTTAAGTACAAAATGCCTGTCTCTTCTTACTGTCTATGTTTTGAATCATTCTTGTGACACTAGTTATAGATTCCGATGCTTCACTTAGGGTTTACTGTATCCCTTGGACCTTCTTATTGACGACGAAACACAGAAATTGCATCGGAATTATATAGAAAAGGCACAATGCTGACTTAAGTACAAGAAAAAAGACCCTTCTTAATATCTATGTTTGAACCATTCCTGTGGGGTAGTTATATATATTGCGATGCATCACATCAGGTTTACTGTATATCTCTGACCTTCTTAATGACGATGAAACACAGAAAATGCATCGGAATGAAATACAAAAGTCACAATGCTGACTTAAGTACAATAAAACTGACTCTTCTTACAGTATATGTTTGAACCATTCCTGTGACACTAGTTATAGATTCCGATGCTTCACTTCAGGTTTAGTGTATCCCTCTGACCTTCTTGCTGACGAAGAAACACAGGAATGGCATCGGAATTAAATACAAAAGACACAATGCCGAATTAAGTGCAAGAAAACTGACTCTTCTTACTGTCTATGGTTTGAACCATTCCTGTGACACTAGTTATAGATTCCGATGCTTCACTTTAGGTTTACTGTATCCCTCTGACCTTCTTATTGACGATGAAACACAGAAATTGCATCGGAATTAAATACAAACGGCACAATGCCGACTCAAGTACAAGACGACTGACCCTTCTTACTGTCTATGTATTGAACCATTCCCGTGACACTAGTTATAGATTCCGATGCTCCACATCAGGTTTATTGTATCCCTCTGACCGTCGTATTGACAATGAAACACAGAAATTGCATCGGAATTAAATACAGAAGGCACAATGCCGACTCAAGTACAAGAAGACTGGCTCTTTTGATTGTCTGTGTTTTGAACCTTTCCTGTGAAACCGGTTTTAGGTTCCGATGCTTCACTTCAGGTTTACTGTATCCCTTGGACCTTCTTATTGACGACGAAACACAGAAATTGCATCGGAATTAAATAGAAGAAGCACAATGCCGACTTAAGTACAAAATGCCTGTCTCTTCTTACTGTCTATGTTTTGAATCATTCTTGTGACACTAGTTATAGATTCCGATGCTTCACTTCAGGTTTACTGTATTCCTCTGACCGTCGTATAGACGATGAAACACAGAAATTGCATCGGAATTAAATACAAAAGGCACAATGCCGACTCAAGTACAAGAAGACTGGCTCTTCTTACCGCCTATGTTTTGAACCTTTCCTGTGAGACTGGATTTAGATTCCGATGTTTCACTTCAGGTTTACTGTATCCCTTGGACCTTCTTATTGACAACGAAACACAGAAATTGCATCGGAAATAAATAGAAAAGGCACAATGCCGACTTAAGTACAAGAAAACAGACTCATCTTAATATCTATTTTTGAACCATTCCTGTGACACTAGTTACAGATTCCGAAGCATCACTTCAGGTTTACTGTATCCCTCTGACCTTCTTATTGACGATGAAACACAGAAAATTCATCGGAATAAAATACAAAAGGCACAATGCCGACTTAAGTACAAGTAAACTGACTCTTCTTACTGGCTATGTTTGAACCACTCCTGTGACACTAGTTATAGATTCCGATGCTTCACTTCAGTTTTAATGTATCCCTCTGACCTTCTTATTGACGATGAAACACAGAAATTCCATCGGAATTAAATACAAAAGCACAATGCCGACTCAAGTACAAGAAGCCTGTCTTTTCTTACTGTCTATGTTTTGACCCATTCCCGTGACACTAGTTATAGATTCCGATGCTTCACTTCAGGTTTACTGTATCCAGCTGACCTTCTTATTGACGATGAAACACAGAAATTGCATCGGAATTAAATACAAAAGGCACAATGCCGACTTAAGTACAAGAAGACTGACTCTTCTTACTGTCTATGTTTTGAACCAATCCTGTGACACTAGTTGTAGATTCCGATGCTTTTCTTCAGTTTTACTGTATCCCGCTGACCTTCTTATTGACGATGAATCCCAGAAATTGCATCGGAATTAAATACAAAAGGCACAATGCCTACTGAAGAACAAGAAGCCTGTCTCTTCTTACTGCCAATGTTTTTAATCATTCTAGTGACACTAGTTATAGATTCCGATGCTTCACTTCGGGTTTACTGTATCCCTCTGACCGTCGTATTGACAATGAAACACAGAAATTGCATCGGAATTAAATACAAAATGCACAATGCCGACACAAGTAAAAGAAGACTGGCTCTTCTTACTGTCTATGCTTTGAACCTTTCCTGTGAGATTGGTTTTAGATACCGATGTTTCAGTTCAGGTTTACTGTATCCCTTGGACCTTTTTATTGACGACGAAACACAGAAATTGCATCGGAAATAAATAGAAAAGGCACAATGCCGGCTTCAGTACAAGAAAACAGACTCTTCTTAATATCTATTTTTGAAGCATTCCTGTGACACTAGTTACAGATTCCGATGCATCACTTCTGGTTTACTGTATCCCTCTGACCTTCTTATTGACGATGAAACACAGAAAATGCATCGGAAATAAATACAAAAGGCACAATGCCGACTTAAGTACAAGAAAACTGACTCTTCTTACTGGCTATGTTTGAACCATTCCTGTGACACTAGTTATAGATTCCTATGCTTCACTTCTGGATTACTGTATCCCTCTGACCTACTTATTGACGATGAAATAAAGAAATTGCATCGGAATTAAATACAAACGGCACAATGTCGACTTAAGTACAAGAAAACTGACTCTTCTTACTGTCTATGTTTTGAACCATTCCTGTGACACTAGTGATAGATTCCGATGCATCACTTCAGGTTAACTGTATCCCTCTGACCTTCTTATTGACGATGAAACACAGAAATTGCATCGGAATTAAATACAAAAGGCACAATGCCGACTCAAGTAGAAGAAGACTGGCTCTACTTACTGTCTATGTTTTGAACCTTTCCTGTGAGACCGGTTTTAGGTTCCAATGCCTCACTTCAGGTTTACTGTTTCCCTTGGACCTTCGTATTGACGACGAAACACAGAAATTGCATCGGAATTAAATAGAAAAAGCACAATGCCAACTTAAGTACAAGAAAAAAGACCCTTCTTAATATATATGTTTGAACCATTCCTGTGACGGTAGTTATATATTCCGATGCATCACATCAGGTTTACTGTATATCTCTGACCTTCTTAATGACGATGAAACACAGAAAATGCATCGGAATGAAATACAAAAGTCACAATGCTGACTTAAGTACAATAAAACT
Organism: Schistocerca piceifrons; assembly: GCF_021461385.2. Taxonomy (NCBI): domain Eukaryota; kingdom Metazoa; phylum Arthropoda; class Insecta; order Orthoptera; family Acrididae; genus Schistocerca; species Schistocerca piceifrons. The sequence goes on along the minus strand of NW_025728143.1, from coordinate 83,280 downwards.
GACTCTTCTTACAGTATATGTTTGAACCATTCCTGTGACACTAGTTATAGATTCCGATGCTTCACTTCAGGTTTACTGTATTCCTGTGACCTTCTTATTGACGATGAAACACAGAAATTGCATCGGAATTAAATACAAAAGGCACAATGCCGACCTAAGTACAAGAAGACTGACTCTTCCGACTGTCTATGTTTTGAACCATTCCTGTGCCACTAGTTATAGATTCCGATGCTTCACTCCAGTTTCACTGTATCCCTCTGATCTTCTTATTGACGATGAAACACAGAAATTGCATCGGAATTAAATACAAAAGGCACAATGCCGACTCAAGTACAAGAAGACTGACTCTTCTTACTGTCTATGTTTTGAACCATTCCTGTGACACTAGTTATAGATTCCGATGCTTCACTTCAGTTTTTCTGTATCCCTCTGACCTTCTTATTGACGATGAAACACAGAAATTGCATCGGAATTAAATACAAACGGCACAATGCCGACTCAAGTACAAGACGACTGACCCTTCTTACTGTCTATGTATTGAACCATTCCCGTGACACTAGTTATAGATTCCGATGCTCCACATCAGGTTTACTGTATCCCTCTGACCGTCGTATTGACGATGAAACACAGAAATTGCATCGGAATTAAATACAGAAGGCACAATGCCGACTCAAGTACAAGAAGACTGGCTCTTTTGATTTTCTGTGTTTTGAACCTTTCCTGTGAAACCGGTTTTAGGTTCCGATGCTTCACTTCAGGTTTACTGTATCCCTTGGACCTTCTTATTGACGACGAAACACAGAAATTGCATCGGAATTAAATAGAAGAAGCACAATGCCGACTTAAGTACAAAATGCCTGTCTCTTCTTACTGTCTATGTTTTGAATCATTCTTGTGACACTAGTTATAGATTCCGATGCTTCACTTCAGGTTTACTGTATTCCTCTGACCGTCGTATAGACGATGAAACACAGAAATTGCATCGGAATTAAATACAAAAGGCACAATGCCGACTCAAGTACAAGAAGACTGGCTCTTCTTACCGTCTATGTTTTGAACCTTTCCTGTGAGACTGGATTTAGATTCCGATGTTTCACTTCAGGTTTACTGTATCCCTTGGACCTTCTTATTGACAACGAAACACAGAAATTGCATCGGAAATAAATAGAAAAGGCACAATGCCGACTTAAGTACAAGAAAACAGACTCATCTTAATATCTATTTTTGAACCATTCCTGTGACACTAGTTACAGATTCCGAAGCATCACTTCAGGTTTACTGTATCCCTCTGACCTTCTTATTGACGATGAAACACAGAAAATTCATCGGAATAAAATACAAAAGGCACAATGCCGACTTAAGTACAAGTAAACTGACTCTTCTTACTGGCTATGTTTGAACCACTCCTGTCACACTAGTTATAGATTCCGATGCTTCACTTCAGTTTTAATGTATCCCTCTGACCTTCTTATTGACGATGAAACACAGAAATTCCATCGGAATTAAATACAAAAGCACAATGCCGACTCAAGTACAAGAAGCCTGTCTTTTCTTACTGTCTATTTTTGACCCATTCCCGTGACACTAGTTATAGATTCCGATGCTTCACTTCAGGTTTACTGTATCCAGCTGACCTTCTTATTGACGATGAAACACAGAAATTGCATCGGAATTAAATACAAAAGGCACAATGCCGACTTAAGTACAAGAAGACTGACTCTTCTTACTGTCTATGTTTTGAACCAATCCTGTGACACTAGTTGTAGATTCCGATGCTTTTCTTCAGTTTTACTGTATCCCGCTGACCTTCTTATTGACGATGAATCCCAGAAATTGCATCGGAATTAAATACAAAAGGCACAATGCCTACTGAAGAACAAGAAGCCTGTCTCTTCTTACTGCCAATGTTTTTAATCATTCTAGTGACACTAGTTATAGATTCCGATGCTTCACTTCGGGTTTACTGTATCCCTCTGACCGTCGTATTGACAATGAAACACAGAAATTGCATCGGAATTAAATACAAAATGCACAATGCCGACACAAGTAAAAGAAGACTGGCTCTTCTTACTGTCTATGCTTTGAACCTTTCCTGTGAGATTGGTTTTAGATACCGATGTTTCAGTTCAGGTTTACTGTATCCCTTGGACCTTTTTATTGACGACGAAACACAGAAATTGCATCGGAAATAAATAGAAAAGGCACAATGCCGGCTTCAGTACAAGAAAACAGACTCTTCTTAATATCTATTTTTGAAGCATTCCTGTGACACTAGTTACAGATTCCGATGCATCACTTCTGGTTTACTGTATCCCTCTGACCTTCTTATTGACGATGAAACACAGAAAATGCATCGGAAATAAATACAAAAGGCACAATGCCGACTTAAGTACAAGAAAACTGACTCTTCTTACTGGCTATGTTTGAACCATTCCTGTGACACTAGTTATAGATTCCTATGCTTCACTTCTGGATTACTGTATCCCTCTGACCTACTTATTGACGATGAAATAAAGAAATTGCATCGGAATTAAATACAAACGGCACAATGTCGACTTAAGTACAAGAAAACTGACTCTTCTTACTGTCTATGTTTTGAACCATTCCTGTGACACTAGTGATAGATTCCGATGCATCACTTCAGGTTAACTGTATCCCTCTGACCTTCTTATTGACGATGAAACACAGAAATTGCATCGGAATTAAATACAAAAGGCACAATGCCGACTCAAGTAGAAGAAGACTGGCTCTACTTACTGTCTATGTTTTGAACCTTTCCTGTGAGACCGGTTTTAGGTTCCAATGCCTCACTTCAGGTTTACTGTTTCCCTTGGACCTTCGTATTGACGACGAAACACAGAAATTGCATCGGAATTAAATAGAAAAAGCACAATGCCAACTTAAGTACAAGAAAAAAGACCCTTCTTAATATATATGTTTGAACCATTCCTGTGACGGTAGTTATATATTCCGATGCATCACATCAGGTTTACTGTATATCTCTGACCTTCTTAATGACGATGAAACACAGAAAATGCATCGGAATGAAATACAAAAGTCACAATGCTGACTTAAGTACAATAAAACTGACTCTTCTTACAGTATATGTTTGAACCATTCCTGTGACACTAGTTATAGATTCCGATGCTTCACTTCAGGTTTACTGTATTCCTGTGACCTTCTTATTGACGATGAAACACAGAAATTGCATCGGAATTAAATACAAAAGGCACAATGCCGACCTAAGTACAAGAAGACTGACTCTTCCGACTGTCTATGTTTTGAACCATTCCTGTGCCACTAGTTATAGATTCCGATGCTTCACTCCAGTTTCACTGTATCCCTCTGATCTTCTTATTGACGATGAAACACAGAAATTGCATCGGAATTAAATACAAAAGGCACAATGCCGACTCAAGTACAAGAAGACTGACTCTTCTTACTGTCTATGTTTTGAACCATTCCTGTGACACTAGTTATAGATTCCGATGCTTCACTTCAGTTTTTCTGTATCCCTCTGACCTTCTTATTGACGATGAAACACAGAAATTGCATCGGAATTAAATACAAACGGCACAATGCCGACTCAAGTACAAGACGACTGACCCTTCTTACTGTCTATGTATTGAACCATTCCCGTGACACTAGTTATAGATTCCGATGCTCCACATCAGGTTTACTGTATCCCTCTGACCGTCGTATTGACGATGAAACACAGAAATTGCATCGGAATTAAATACAGAAGGCACAATGCCGACTCAAGTACAAGAAGACTGGCTCTTTTGATTTTCTGTGTTTTGAACCTTTCCTGTGAAACCGGTTTTAGGTTCCGATGCTTCACTTCAGGTTTACTGTATCCCTTGGACCTTCTTATTGACGACGAAACACAGAAATTGCATCGGAATTAAATAGAAGAAGCACAATGCCGACTTAAGTACAAAATGCCTGTCTCTTCTTACTGTCTATGTTTTGAATCATTCTTGTGACACTAGTTATAGATTCCGATGCTTCACTTCAGGTTTACTGTATTCCTCTGACCGTCGTATAGACGATGAAACACAGAAATTGCATCGGAATTAAATACAAAAGGCACAATGCCGACTCAAGTACAAGAAGACTGGCTCTTCTTACCGTCTATGTTTTGAACCTTTCCTGTGAGACTGGATTTAGATTCCGATGTTTCACTTCAGGTTTACTGTATCCCTTGGACCTTCTTATTGACAACGAAACACAGAAATTGCATCGGAAATAAATAGAAAAGGCACAATGCCGACTTAAGTACAAGAAAACAGACTCATCTTAATATCTATTTTTGAACCATTCCTGTGACACTAGTTACAGATTCCGAAGCATCACTTCAGGTTTACTGTATCCCTCTGACCTTCTTATTGACGATGAAACACAGAAAATTCATCGGAATAAAATACAAAAGGCACAATGCCGACTTAAGTACAAGTAAACTGACTCTTCTTACTGGCTATGTTTGAACCACTCCTGTCACACTAGTTATAGATTCCGATGCTTCACTTCAGTTTTAATGTATCCCTCTGACCTTCTTATTGACGATGAAACACAGAAATTCCATCGGAATTAAATACAAAAGCACAATGCCGACTCAAGTACAAGAAGCCTGTCTTTTCTTACTGTCTATTTTTGACCCATTCCCGTGACACTAGTTATAGATTCCGATGCTTCACTTCAGGTTTACTGTATCCAGCTGACCTTCTTATTGACGATGAAACACAGAAATTGCATCGGAATTAAATACAAAAGGCACAATGCCGACTTAAGTACAAGAAGACTGACTCTTCTTACTGTCTATGTTTTGAACCAATCCTGTGACACTAGTTGTAGATTCCGATGCTTTTCTTCAGTTTTACTGTATCCCGCTGACCTTCTTATTGACGATGAATCCCAGAAATTGCATCGGAATTAAATACAAAAGGCACAATGCCGACTCAAGAACAAGAAGCCTGTCTCTTCTTACTGCCAATGTTTTGAATCATTCTAGTGACACTAGTTATAGATTCCGATGCTTCACTTCGGGTTTACTGTATCCCTCTGACCGTCGTATTGACAATGAAACACAGAAATTGCATCGGAATTAAATACAAACTGCACAATGCCGACACAAGTAAAAGAAGACTGGCTCTTCTAACTGTCTATGCTTTGAACCTTTCCTGTGAGATTGGTTTTAGCTACCGATGTTTCAGTTCAGGTTTACTGTATCCCTTGGACCTTTTTATTGACGACGAAACACAGAAATTGCATCGGAAATAAATAGAAAAGGCACAATGCCGGCTTCAGTACAATAAAACAGACTCTTCTTAATATCTATTTTTGAAGCATTCCTGTGACACTAGTTACAGATTCCGATGCATCACTTCTGGTTTACTGTATCCCTCTGACCTTCTTATTAACGATGAAACACAGAAAATGCATCGGAAATATATACAAAAGGCACAATGCCGACTTAAGTACAAGAAAACTGACTCTTCTTACTGGCTATGTTTGAACCATTCCTGTGACACTAGTTATAGATTCCTATGCTTCACTTCAGGATTACTGTATCCCTCTGACCTACTTATTGACGATGAAATAAAGAAATTGCATCGGAATTAAATACAAACGGCACAATGTCGACTTAAGTACAAGAAAACTGACTCTTCTTACTGTCTATGTTTTGAACCATTCCTGTGACACTAGTGATAGATTCCGATGCATCACTTCAGGTTAACTGTATCCCTCTGACCTTCTTATTGACGATGTAACACAGAAATTGCATCGGAATTAAATACAAAAGGCACAATGCCGACTGAAGTTTAAGGAGACTGGCTCTTCTTACTGTCTATGTTTTGAACCTTTCCTGTGAGACCGGTTTTAGGTTCCGATGCTTCACTTCAGGTTTACTGTATCCCTTGGACCTTCTTATTGACGACGAAACACAGAAATTGCATCGGAATTAAGTAGAAAAAGTACAATGCCGACTTAAGTACAAGAAGCGTGTCTCTTCTTACTGTCTATGTTTTGAATCATTCTTGTTACACTAGTTATAGATTCCGATGCTTCACTTCAGGTTTACTGTATCCCTCTGACCGTCGTATAGACGATGAAACACAGAAATTGCATCGGAATTAAATACTAAAGGCGCAAAGCCGACTCAAGTACAAGAAGACTGGCTCTTCTTATTGTCTATGTTCTGAACCTTTCCTGTGAGACTGCATTTAGATTCCGATGTTTCACTTCAGGTTTACTGTATCCCTTGGACCTTCTTATTGACGACGAAACACAGAAATTGCATCGGAAATAAATAGAAAAGGCACAATGCCGACTTAAGTACAAGAAAACAGATTCTTCATAATATCTATTTTTGAACCATTCCTGTGACACTAGTTGCGGATTCCGATGCATCATTTCAGGTTTACTGTATCCCTCGGACCTTCTTATTGACGATGAAACACAGAAAATGCATCGGAATAAAATACAAAAGGCACAATGCCGACTTAAGTACAAGAAGACTGACTCTTCCTACTGTCTATGTTTTGAACCATTCCCGTGACACTAGTTATAGATTCCGATGCTTCACTTCAGGTTTACTGTATCCAGCTGACCATTTTATTGACGATGAAACACAGAAATTGCATCGGAATTAAATACAAAAGGCACAATGCCGACTTAAGTACAAGAAAACTGACTCTTCTTACTGTCTATGTTTTGAACCATTCCTGTGACACTAGTGATAGATTCCGATGCATCACTTCCGGTTTACTGTATCCCTCTAACCTTCTTATTGACGATGAAACATAAAAATCGCATCGGAATTAAATACAAAAAGCACAATGCCGACTCATGTTTAAGGAGACTGGCTCTTCTTACTGTCTATGTATTGAACCATTCCCATGACACTAGTTATAGATTCCGATGCTCCACTTCAGGTTTACTGTATCCCTCTGACCGTCGTATTGACGATGAAACACAGAAATTGCATCGGAAGTAAATACAAAAGGCACAATGCCTACTCAAGTACAAGATGACTGGCTCTACTTACTGTCTATGATTTAACCTTTCCTGTGAGACCGGTTTTAGGTTCCGATGCTTCACTTCAGGTTTACTGTATCCCTTGGACCTTCTTATTGACGACGAAACACAGAAATTGCATCGGAATTAAATAGAAAAACCACAATGCCAACTTAAGTACAAGGAAAAAGACCCTTCCTAATATCTATGTTTTGAACCATTCCTGTGACACTAGTTATAGATTCTGATGCATCACGTCAGGTATACTGTATCCCGCTGACCTTCTTATAGACGATGAAACACAGAAATTGCATCGGAATTAAATACAAAAGGCACAATGCCGACTTAAGTACAAGAAAACTGACTCTTCTTACTGTCTATATTTGAACCTTTCCTGTGACACTAGTTAGAGATTCCGATGCTTCACTTCAGGTTTACTGTATCCCTCTGACCTCCTTATTGACGACGAAACACAGAAATTGCATCGGAATTAAATACAAAAGGCACAATGCCGACTTAAGTACATAAAAACTGACTTTTCTTACTGTCTATGTTTTGAAGCATTCCTGTGACACTAGTTATAGATTCCGATGCGTCACTTCAGGCTTACTGTATCCCTCTGACCTTCTTATTGACGATGAAACACAGAAATTGCAACTGAATTAAATACAAAAGGCACAATGCCGTCTCAAGTACAAGAAGACTGGCTCTTCTTACTGTCTATGTTTTGAACCTTTCCAGTGAGACCGGTTTTAGATTCCGATGCTTCACTTCAGGTTTACTGTATCCCTTGGACCTTCTTATTGACGCCGAAACACAGAAATTGCATCGGAATTAAATAGAAAAGGCACAATGCCGACTTAAGTACAAGAAAACTGACTCTTCTTACTGTCTATGATTTGAACGATTCCTGTGACACTAGTTATAGATTCCGATGCTTCACTTCAGGTTTAGTGTATCCCTCTGACCTTCTTGCTGACGAAGAAACACAGGAATGGCATCGGAATTAAATACAAAAGACAAAATGCCGACTTAAGTACAAGAAAACTGACTCTTCTTACTGTCTATGTTTTGAACCATTCCTGTGACACTAGTTATAGATTCCGATGCTTCATTTCACGTTTACTGTATCCCTCTGACTGTCTTATAGACGATGAAACACAGAAATCGCATCGGAATTAAATACAAAAGGCACAATGCCGACTTAAGTACAAGTAGACTGACACTTCTTACTGTCTATGTTTTGAACCATTCCTGTGACACTAGTTATAGATTCCGATGCTTCACTTCAGTTTTACTGTATCCCTCTGTCCTTCTTATTGACGATGAAACATAGAAATTGCATCGGAATTAAATACAAAAGGCACAATGCCAACTCAAGTACAAGAAGCCTGTCTCTTCTTACTGTCTATGTTTTGAATCATTCCTGTGACACTAGTTATAGATTCCGATGCTTCACTTCGGGTTTACTGTATCCCTCTGACCGTCGTATTGACGATGAAACACAGAAATTGCATCGGAATTAAATACAAAAGGCACGATGCCGACTCAGGTACAAGAAAACTGGCTCTTCTTACTGTCTATACTTTGAACCTTTCCTGTGAGATTGGTTTTAGATTCCGATGTTTCACTTCAGGTTCGCTGTATCCCTTGGACCTTCTTATTTACGACGAAACACAGAAATTGCATCGGAAATAAATAGAAAAGGCACAATGGCGACTTCAGTACAAGAAAACAGACTCTTCTTAATATCTATTTTTTGAACCATTCCTGTGACACTAGTTACAGATTCCGATGCTTCACTTCAGGTTTACTGTATCCCTTGGACCTTCTTATTGACGACGAAACACAGAAATTGCATCGGAATTAAATAGAAAAAGCACAATGCCAACTTAAGTACAAGAAAAAAGACCCTTCCCAATATCTATGTTTTGAACCATTCCTGTGACACTAGTTATAGATTTTGATGCATCACGTCAGGTATACTGTATCCCTCTGCCCTTCTTATAGACGATGAAACACAGAAATTGCATCGGAATTAAATACAAAAGGCACAATGCCGACTTAAGTACAAGTAGACTGACTCATCTTACTGTGTATGTTTTGAACCATTCCTGTGACACTAGTTATAGATTCCGATGCTTCACTTCAGTTTTACTGTATCCCTCTGTCCTTCTTATTGACGATGAAACACAGAAATTGCATCGGAATTAAATACAAAGGGCACAATGCCGACTCAAGTACAAGAAGCCTGTCTCTTCTTACTGTCTATGTTTTGAATCATTCTTGTGACACTAGTTATAGATTCCGTTGCTTCACTTCGGGGTTACTGTATCCATCTGACCGTCGTATTGACGATGAAACACAGAAATTGCATCTGAATTAAATAGAAAAGCCACAATGCCGACTCAAGTACAAGAAGACTGGCTCTTCTTACTGTCTATGTTTTGAACCTTTCCTGTGAGATTGGTTTTAGATTCCGATGTTTCACTTCAGGTTTACTGTATCCCTTGGACTTTCTTATTGACGACGAAACACAGAAATTGCATCGGAAATAAATAGAAAAGGCACAATCCCGACTTAAGTACAAGAAAACAGACTCTTCTTAATATCTATTCTATGAACCATTCCTGTGACACTAGTTACAGGTTCCGATGCTTCACTTCAAGTTTACTGTATCCCTTGGACCTTCTTATTGACGACGAAACACAGAAATATTTTCGGAATTAAATAGAAAAAGCTCAATGCCAACTTAAGTACAAAAAAAAAGACCCTTCCTAATATCTTTGTTTTGAACCATTCCTGTGACACTAGTTATAGATTCTGACGCATCACATCAGGTTTACTGTATCCCTCTGACCTTCTTATTGACGATGAAACACAGAAAATGCATCGGAAATAAATACAAAAGGCACAATGCCGACTTAAGTACAAGAAAATTGACTCTTCTTACTGGCTATGTTTAAACCATTCCTGTGACACTAGTTATAGATTCCGATGCTTCACTTCGAGTTTAGTGTATCCCTCTGACCTCCTTATTGACGATGAAACACAGAAATTGCATCGGAATTAAATACAAAAGGCACAATGCCGACTCAAGTACATAAAAACTGACTCTTCTTACTGTCTATGTTTTGAAGCATTCCTGTGACACTAGTTATAGATTCCGATGCTTCACTTCAGGTTTACTGTATCCCTCTGACCTTCTTATTGACGATGAAACACAGAAATTGCATCTGAACTAAATACAAAAGGCACAATGCCGACTCAAGTACAAGAAGACTGGCTCTTCTTACTGTCTATGTTTGAACCTTTCCTGTGAGACCGGTTTTAGATTCCGACGCTTCACTTCAGGTATACTGTATCCCTCTGACTTCCTTATTGACGATGAAACACAGAAATTGCATCGGAATTAAATACAAAAGGCACAATGCCGACTCAAGTACATAAAAACTGACTCTTCTTACTGTCTATGTTTTGAAGCATTCCTGTGACACTAGTTATAGATTCCGATGCTTCACTTCAGGTTTACTGTATCCCTCTGACCTTATTGACGATGAAACACAGAAATTGCATCTGAATTAAATACAAAAGGCACAATGCCGACTCAAGTACAAGAAGACTGGCTCTTCTTACTGTCTATGTTTGAACCTTTCCTGTGAGACCGGTTTTAGATTCCGATGCTTCACTTCAGGTTTACTGTATCCCTTAGACCTTCTTATTGACGCCGAAACATAGAAATTGCATTGGAATTAAATAGAAAAGGCACAATGCCGACTTAAGTACAAGAAAACTGACTCTTCTTACTGTCTATGATTTGAACCATTCCTGTGACACTAGTTATAGATTCCGATGCTTCACTTCAGGTTTAGTGTATCCCTCTGACCTTCTTGCTGACGAAGAAACACAGGAATGGCATCGGAATTAAATACAAAAGACACAATGTCGACGTAAGTACAAGAAAACTGACTCTTCTTACTGTCTATGTTTTGAACCATTCCTGTGACACTAGTTATAGATTCCGATGCTTCACTTCAGGTTTACTGTATCCCTCTGACTGTCGTATAGACGATGAAACACAGAAATTGCATCGGAATTAAATACAAAAGTCACAATGCCGACTTAAGTACAAGTAGACTGACTCTTCTTACTGTCTATGTTTTGAACCATTCCTGTGACACTAGTTATAGATTCCGATGCTTCACTTCAGTTTTACTGTATCCCTCTGTCCTTCTTATTGACGATGAAACACAGAAATTGCATCGGAATTAAATACAAAAGGCACAATGCCGACTCAAGTACAAGAAGACTGGATCTTCTTACTGTCTATGCTTTGAACATTTCCTGTGAGATTGGTTTTAGATTTCGATGCTTCACTTCAGGTTTACAGTACACTTTGGACCTTCTTATTGACGCCGAAACACAGAAACTGCATCGGAATTACATACAAAAAGCACAATGCCGACTTAAGTACAAGAAAACTGACTTTTCTTACTGTCTATGTATTGAACCATTCCCGTGACACTAGTTATAGATTCCGATGCTTCACTTCAGGTTTAGTGTATCCCTCTGACCTTCTTGTTGACGAAGAAACACAGGAATGACATCGTAATTAAATACAAAAGACACAATGCCGACATAAGTACAAGAAAACTGACTCTTCTTACTGTCTATGCTTTGAACCATTCCTGTGACACTAGTTATAGATTCCGATGCTTCACTTCAGGTTTACTGTATCCCTCTGACTGTCTTATTGGCGATGAAACACAGAAAATGCATCGGAAATAAATACAAAAGGCACAATGCCGACTTAAGTACAAGAAAATTGACTCTTCTTACTGGCTATGTTTAAACCATTCCTGTGACACTAGTTATAGATTCCTATGCTTCACTTCGAGTTTACTGTATCCCTCCGACCTCCTTATTGACGATGAAACACAGAAATTGCATCTGAATTAAATACAAAAGGCACGATGCCGACTCAAGTACAAGAAGACTGGCTCTTCTTACTGTCTATGTTTTGTACCTTTCCTGTGAGACTGGTTTTAGATTCCGATGCTTCACTTCAGGTTTACTGTATCGCTTGGACCTTCTTATTGGCGCCGAAACACAGAAATTGCATCGGAATTAAATACAAAAGGCACAATGCCGACTTAAGTACAAGAAAACTGACTCTTCTTACTGTCTATGCTTTGAACCATTCCTGTGACACTAGTTATAGATTCCGATGCTTCACTTCAGGTTTAGTGTATCCCTCTGACCTTCTTGCTGACGAAGAAACACAGGAATGGCATCGGAATTAAATACAAAAGACACAATGCCGAATTAAGTGCAAGAAAACTGACTCTTCTTACTGTCTATGTTTTGAACCATTCCTGTGACACTAGTTATAGATTACGATGCTTCACTTTAGGTTTACTGTATCCCTCTGACCTTCTTATTGACGATGAAACACAAAAATTGCATCGGAATTAAATACAAAAGGCACAATGCCGACTTAAGTACAAGAAGACTGCCTCTTCCTACTGTCTATGTTTTGAACCATTCCTGTGACACTAGTTATAGATCCCGATGCTTCTCTTCAGCTTTACTGTATCCCTCTGACCGTCTTATTGACGATGAAACACAGAAATTGCATCGGAATTAAATACAAAAGGCACAATGCCGACTCAAGTACAAGAAGCCTGTCTCTTCTTACTGTCTATGTTTTGAATCATTCTTGTGACACTAGTTATAGATTCCGATGCTTCACTTCGGGTTTACTGTATCCCTCTGACCGTCGTATTGACGATTAAACACAGAAGTTGCTTCGGAATTAAATACAAAAGGCACAATGCCGACTCAAGTACAAAAGGACTAGCTCTTCTTACTGTCTATGCTTTGAACCTTTCCTGTGAGATTGGTTTTAGATTCCGATGTTTCACTTCAGGTTTACTGTATCCCTTGGACCTTTTTATTGACGACGAAACACAGAAATTGCATCGGAAATAAATAGAAAAGGCACAATGCCGACTTCAGTACAAGAAAACAGACTCTTCTTAATATCTATTTTTTGAACCATTTCTGTGACACTAGTTACAGATTCCGATGCATCACTTCAGGTTTACTGTATCCCTCTGACCTTCGTATTGACGATGAAACACAGAAAATGTATCGGAAATAAATACAAAAGGCACAATGCCGACTTAAGTACAAGAAAATTGACTCTTCTTACTGGCTATGTTTAAACCATTCCTGTGACACTAGTTATAGATTCCGATGCTTCACTTCGAGTTTACTGTATCCCTCTGACCTCCTTATTGACGATGAAATACAGAAATTGCATCGGAATTAAATTCAAACGGCACAATGTCGACTTAAGCACAAGAAAACTGACTCTTCTTACTGTCTATGTTTTGAACCATTCCTGTGACACTAGTGATAGATTCCGATGCATCACTTCAGGTTTACTGTATGCCTCTGACCTTCTTATTGACGATGAAACATAGCAATTGCATCGGAATTAAATACAAAAGGCACAATGCTGACTCAAGTTTAAGGAGACTGGCTCTTCTTACTGTCTATCTTTTGAACCTTTCCAGTGAGACTGATTTTAGTTTCCGATGCTTAACTTCAGGTTTACTGTATCCCTCTGACCGTCGTATTGACGATGAAACACAGAAATTGCATCGCAAATAAATACAAAAGGCTCAATGCCGACTCAAGTACAAGATGACTGGCTCTACTTACTGTCTATGATTTGAACCTTTCCTGTGAGACCGGTTTTAAGTTCCGATGCTTCACTTCAGGTTTACTGTATCCCTTGGACCTTCTTATTGACGACGAAACACAGAAATTGCATCGGAATTTAATAGAAAAAGCACAATGCCAACTTAAGTACAAGAAAAAATACCCTTCCTAATATCTATGTTTTGAACCATTCCTGTGACACTAATTATAGATTCCGATGCATCACATCAGGTTTACTGTATCCCTCTGACCTTCTTATTGACGATGAAACACAGAAAATGCGTCGGAATTAAATACAAATGTCACAATGCCGACTTAAGTACAAGAAAACTGACTGTTCTTACTGTCTATGTTTTGAACCATTCCTGTTACACTAGTTATAGACTATGATGCTTCACTTCAGGTTTACTGTATCAGTCTGACCTCCTTATTGACGATGAAACACAGAAATTGCATCGGAATTACATACAAAAACACAATCCCGACTTAAGTACAAGAAAACTGACTCTTCTGACTGTCTATGTTTTGAACCATTCCTGTGACACTAGTGATGGATTCCGATGCATCACTTCCGGTTTACTGTATCCCTCTGACCTTTTTATTGACGATGAAACACAGAAATTGCATCGAAATTAAATAAAAAGGCACAATGTCGACTCAAGTTTAAGGAGACTGGCTCTTCTTACAGTCTATGTTTTGAACCTTTCCTGTGACACAAGTTATAGATTCCGATGCTTCACTTCAGTTTTACTGTATCCCTCTGACCTTCTTATTGACGATGAAACACAGAAATTGCATCGGAATTAAATACAAAAAGCACAATGCCGACTTAAGTACATACAAACTGACTCTTCTTACTGTCTACGTTTTGAACCATTTCTGTGACACTAGTTATAGATTCCGATGCTTCACTTCAGGTTTACTGTATCCCTCTGACCTTCTTATTGACGATGAAACACAGAAATTGCATCTGAATTAAATACAAAAGGTACAATGCCGACTCAAGTACAAGAAGACTGGCTCTTCTTACTGTCTATGTTTTGAACCTTTCCTGTGAGACCGGTTTTAGATCCGATGCTTCACTTCAGGTTTACTGTATCCCTTGGACCTTCTTATTGACGCCGAAACACCGAAATTGCATCGGAATAAAATAGAAAAGGCACAATGCCGACTTAAGTACAAGAAAACTGACTCTTCTTACTGTCTATGATTTGAACCATTCCTGTGACACTAGTAATTGATTCCGATGCTTCACTTCAGGTTTAGTGTATCCCTCTGACCTTCTCATTGACGAAGAAACACAGGAATGGCATCGGAATTAAATACAAATGACACAATGCCGACTTAAGTACAAGAAAACTGACTCTTCTTACTGTCTATGTTTTGAACCATTCCTGTGACACTAGTTATTGATTCCGATGCTTCACTTCAGGTTTAGTGTATCCCTCTGACCTTCTCATTGACGAAGAAACACAGGAATGGCATCGGAATTAAACACAAAAGACACAATGTCCACTTAAGTAGAAGAAAATTGACTCTTCTTACTGGCTATGTTTAAACCATTCCTGTGACACTAGTTATAGATTCCGATGCTTCACTTCAGGTTTACTGTATCCCTCTGACCGTCTTATTGACGATGAAACACAGATATTGCAACGGAATTAAATACAAAAGGCACAATGCCGGCTCAGGTACAAGAAGTCAGGCTCTTCTTACTGTCTATGTTTTGAACCATTCCTGTGACACTAGTTATAGATTCCGATGCTTCACTTCAGGTTTACTGTATCCCTCTGACGTTCTTATTGACGATGAAACACAGAAATTGCATCGGAATTAAATACAAATGGCACAATGCCGGCCCAGGTACAAGTAGTCAGGCTCATCTTACTGTCTATGTTTTGAACCTTTCCTGTAAGATCGGTCTTAGATTCCGATGCTTCACTTCAGGTTTACTGTATCCCTTGGACCTTCTTATTGACGACGAACACAGAAATTGCATCGGAATTTTATAGAAAATGCACAATGCCGACTTCAGTACAAGATAACTCACTCTTTTTCCTGTCTATGTTTTGAACCATTCCTGTGACACTAGTTATAGATCCCGATGCTTCTCTTCAGCTTTACTGTATCCCTCTGACCGTCTTATTGACGATGAAACACAGAAATTGCATCGGAATTAAATACAAAAGGCACAATGCCGACTCAAGTACAAGAAGCCTGTCTCTTCTTACTGTCTATGTTTTGAATCATTCTTGTGACACTAGTTATAGATTCCGATGCTTCACTTCGGGTTTACTGTATCCCTCTGACCGTCGTATTGACGATTAAACACAGAAGTTGCTTCGGAATTAAATACAAAAGGCACAATGCCGACTCAAGTACAAAAGGACTAGCTCTTCTTACTGTCTATGCTTTGAACCTTTCCTGTGAGATTGGTTTTAGATTCCGATGTTTCACTTCAGGTTTACTGTATCCCTTGGACCTTTTTATTGACGACGAAACACAGAAATTGCATCGGAAATAAATAGAAAAGGCACAATGCCGACTTCAGTACAAGAAAACAGACTCTTCTTAATATCTATTTTTTGAACCATTCCTGTGACACTAGTTACAGATTCCGATGCATCACTTCAGGTTTACTGTATCCCTCTGACCTTCGTATTGACGATGAAACACAGAAAATGTATCGGAAATAAATACAAAAGGCACAATGCCGACTTAAGTACAAGAAAATTGACTCTTCTTACTGGCTATGTTTAAACCATTCCTGTGACACTAGTTATAGATTCCGATGCTTCACTTCGAGTTTACTGTATCCCTCTGACCTCCTTATTGACGATGAAATACAGAAATTGCATCGGAATTAAATACAAACGGCACAATGTCGACTTAAGCACAAGAAAACTGACTCTTCTTACTGTCTATGTTTTGAACCATTCCTGTGACACTAGTGATAGATTCCGATGCATCACTTCAGGTTTACTGTATGCCTCTGACCTTCTTATTGACGATGAAACATAGAAATTGCATCGGAATTAAATACAAAAGGCACAATGCTGACTCAAGTTTAAGGAGACTGGCTCTTCTTACTGTCTATGTTTTGAACCTTTCCTGTGAGACTGATTTTAGTTTCCGATGCTTAACTTCAGGTTTACTGTATCCCTCTGACCGTCGTATTGACGATGAAACACAGAAATTGCATCGCAAATAAATACAAAAGGCTCAATGCCGACTCAAGTACAAGATGACTGGCTCTACTTACTGTCTATGATTTGAACCTTTCCTGTGAGACCGGTTTTAGGTTCCGATGCTTCACTTCAGGTTTACTGTATCCCTTGGACCTTCTTATTGACGACGAAACACAGAAATTGCATCGGAATTTAATAGAAAAAGCACAATGCCAACTTAAGTACAAGAAAAAATACCCTTCCTAATATCTATGTTTTGAACCATTCCTGTGACACTAATTATAGATTCCGATGCATCACATCAGGTTTACTGTATCCCTCTGACCTTCTTATTGACGATGAAACACAGAAAATGCGTCGGAATTAAATACAAATGTCACAATGCCGACTTAAGTACAAGAAAACTGACTGTTCTTACTGTCTATGTTTTGAACCATTCCTGTTACACTAGTTATAGACTATGATGCTTCACTTCAGGTTTACTGTATCAGTCTGACCTCCTTATTGACGATGAAACACAGAAATTGCATCGGAATTACATACAAAAACACAATCCCGACTTAAGTACAAGAAAACTGACTCTTCTGACTGTCTATGTTTTGAACCATTCCTGTGACACTAGTGATGGATTCCGATGCATCACTTCCGGTTTACTGTATCCCTCTGACCTTTTTATTGACGATGAAACACAGAAATTGCATCGAAATTAAATAAAAAGGCACAATGTCGACTCAAGTTTAAGGAGACTGGCTCTTCTTACAGTCTATGTTTTGAACCTTTCCTGTGACACAAGTTATAGATTCCGATGCTTCACTTCAGTTTTACTGTATCCCTCTGACCTTCTTATTGACGCCGAAACACCGAAATTGCATCGGAATAAAATAGAAAAGGCACAATGCCGACTTAAGTAGAAGAAAACTGACTCTTCTTACTGTCTATGCTTTGAACCATTCCTGTGACACTAGTAATTGATTCCGATGCTTCACTTCAGGTTTAGTGTATCCCTCTGACCTTCTCATTGACGAAGAAACACAGGAATGGCATCGGAATTAAATACAAATGACACAATGCCGACTTAAGTACAAGAAAACTGACTCTTCTTACTGTCTATGTTTTGAACCATTCCTGTGACACTAGTTATTGATTCCGATGCTTCACTTCAGGTTTAGTGTATCCCTCTGACCTTCTCATTGACGAAGAAACACAGGAATGGCATCGGAATTAAACACAAAAGACACAATGTCCACTTAAGTAGAAGAAAACTGTCTTCTTACTATGTTTTTGAACCATTCCTGTGGCACTAGTTATATATTCCGATGCTTCACTTCAGGTTTACTGTATCCCACTGACGTTCTTATTGACGATGAAACACAGAAATTGCATCGGAATTAAATACAAAAGGCACAATGCCGACTTAAGCACAAGAAGACTGACTCTTCCTACTGTCTATGTTTTGAACCATTCCTGTGACACTAGTTATAGATTCCGATGCTTCACTTCAGGTTTACTGTATCCCTCTGACCGTCTTATTGACGATGAAACACAGATATTGCATCGGAATTAAATACAAAAAGCACAATGCCGGCTCAGGTACAAGAAGTCAGGCTCTTCTTACTGTCTATGTTTTGAACCATTCCAGTGACACTAGTTATAGATTCCGATGCTTCACTTCAGGTTTACTGTATCCCTCTGACGTTCTTATTGACGATGAAACACAGAAATTGCATCGGAATTAAATACAAATGGCACAATGCCGGCCCAGGTACAAGTAGTCAGGCTCATCTTACTGTCTATGTTTTGAACCTTTCCTGTAAGATCGGTCTTAGATTCCGATGCTTCACTTCAGGTTTACTGTATCCCTTGGACCTTCTTATTGACGACGAACACAGAAATTTCATCGGAATTTTATAGAAAATGCACAATGCCGACTTCAGTACAAGATAACTCACTCTTTTTCCTGTCTATGTTTTGAACCATTCCTGTGACACTAGTTATAGATTCCGATGCTTCACTTCAGGTTTACTTTATTCCTGTGACCCTCTTATTGACGATGAAACACAGAAATTGCATCGGAATTAAATACAAAAGGCACAATGCCGACTTAAGTGCAAGAAGACTGACTCTTCCGACTGTCTATGATTTGAACCATTCCTGTGACACTAGTTATAGATTCCGATGCTTCACTTCAGGTTTACTGTATCCCTCTGACCGTCTTATTGACGATGAAACACAGAAATTGCATCGGAATTGAATACAAAAGGCACAATGCCGGCTCAGGTACAAGTAGTCAGGCTCTTCTTACTGTCTATGTTTTGAACCTTTCCTGTCAGACCGGTTTTAGATTCCGATGCTTCACTTCAGGTTTACTGTATCCCTTGTGCCTTCTTATTGACGACGAAACACAGAAATTGCATAGGAATTAAATAGATAAGGCACAAAGCTGACTTAAGTACAAGAAAAAATACTCTTCTTAACATCTGTGTTTGAACCTATCCTGTGACACTAGTTATAGATTCCAATGCTTCACATCAGGTTTACTGTATCCAGCTGACCTTATTATTGACGATGAAACACAGAAATTGCATCGGAATTAAATACAAAAGGCACAATGCCGACCTAAGTACAAGAAGACTGAATCTTCTTAATGACTATGCTTTGAAACATTACTGTGACACTAGTTATAGATTCCGATGCTTCACTTCAGTTTTACTGTATCCCTCTGACCTTCTTATTGACGATGAAACACAGAAATTGCATCGGAAATAAATACAAAATGCACAATGCTGACTCAAGTACAAGAAGACTGACTCTTCTTACTGTCTATGATTTGAACCATTCCTGTGACACTAGTTATAGATTCCGATGCATCACTTCAGTTTTTTTGTATCCTTCTGACATTCTTATTGACGATGAAACACAGAAATTTCATCTGAATTAAATACAAAAGGCACAATGCCGACTCAAGTACAAGAAGACTGACTCTTCTTACTGTCTATGTATTTAACCATTCCCGTGACCTAGTTATAGATTCCGATTCTCCACTTCAGGTTTACTGTATACCTCTGACCGTCGTATTGACGATGAAACACAGAAATTACATCGGAATTAAATACAAAAGGCACAATGCCGACTCAAGTATTAGAAGACTGGCTCTTCTTATTGTCTATGTTTTGAACCATTCCTGTGAGACCGGTTTTAGGTTCCGATGCTTCACTTCAGGTTTACTGTATCCCTTGGACCTTCTAATTGACGACGAAACACAGAAATTGCATCGGAAATAAATAGAAAAAGCACAATGCCGACTTAAGTACAAGATGCCTGTCTCTTCTTACTGGCTATGTTTGAACCATTCCTGTGACACTAGTTATAGATTCCGATGCCTCACTTCAAATTTACTGTATCCCTTAGACCATCTTATTGACGATGATACACAGAAATTGCATCGGAATTAAATACAAAAGCACAATGCCGACTCAAGTACAAGAAGCCTGTCTCTTCTTACTGTCTATGATTTGACCCATTTCCGTGACACTAGTTATAGATTCCGATGCTTCACTTCAGGTTTTCTGTATCCCTCTGAGCTTCTTATTGACGATGAAAAACAGAAAATGCATCGGAAACAAATACAAAAGGCACAATGCCGACTTAAGTACAAGAAAACTGACTCTTCTTACTGGCTATGTTTTGAAAAATTCCTGTGACACTAGTGATGGATTCTGATGCATCAATTCTGGTTCACTGTATCCCTCTGACCTTCTTATTGACGATGAAACACAGAAATTGCATCGGAATTAAATACAAAAGGCACAATGCGGACTCAAGTTTAAGGAGACTGGCTCTTCTTACTGTCTATGCTTTGAACCTTTCCTATGAGACTGGTTTTAGTTTCCGATGCTTCACTTCAGGTTTACTGTACCCTTTGGACCTTCTTATTGACGCCGAAACACAGAAATTGCATCGGAATTACATACAAAAGCACAATCCCGACTTAAGTACAAGAAAACTGACTCTTCTGACTGTCTATGTTTTGAACCATTCCTGTGACACTAGTTATGGATTCCGATGCATCACTTCCGGTTTACTGTATCCCTCTGACCTTTTTATTGACGATGAAACACATAAATTGCATCGAAATTAAATAAAAAGGCACAATGTCGACTCAAGTTTAAGGAGACTGGCTCTTCTTACAGTCTATGCTTTGAACCTTTCCTGTGACACAAGTTATAGATTCCGATGCTTCACTTCAGTTTTACTGTATCCCTCTGACCTTCTTATTGACGATGAAACACAGAAATTGCATCGGAATTAAATACAAAAAGCACAATGCCGACTTAAGTACATACAAACTGACTCTTCTTACTGTCTACGTTTTGAACCATTTCTGTGACACTAGTTATAGATTCCGATGCTTCACTTCAGGTTTACTGTATCCCTCTGACCTTCTTATTGACGATGAAACACAGTAATTGCATCTGAATTAAATACAAAAGGTACAATGCCGACTCAAGTACAAGAAGACTGGCTCTTCTTACGGTCTATGTTTTGAACCTTTCCTGTGAGACCGGTTTTAGATCCGATGCTTCACTTCAGGTTTACTGTATCCCTTGGACCTTCTTATTGACGCCGAAACACAGAAATTGCATCGGAACAAAATAGAAAAGGCACAATGCCGACTTAAGTACAAGAAAACTGACTCTTCTTACTGTCTATGCTTTGAACCATTCCTGTGACACTAGTAATTGATTCCGATGCTTCACTTCAGGTTTAGTGTATCCCACTGACCTTCTCATTGACGAAGAAACACAGGAATGGCATCGGAATAAAATACAAAAGAGACAATGCCGACTTAAGTACAAGAAAACTGACTCTTCTTACTGTCTATGTTTTGAACCATTCCTGTGACACTAGTTATTGATTCCGATGCTTCACTTCAGGTTTAGTGTATTCCTCTGACCTTCTCATTGACGAAGAAACACAGGAATGGCATCGGAACTAAACACAAAAGACACGATGTCGAATTAAGTAGAAGAAAACTGTCTTCTTACTATGTTTTGAACCATTCCTGTGGCACTAGTTATAGATTCCGATGCTTCACTTCAGGTTTACTGTATCCCACTGACGTTCTTATTGACGATGAAACACAGAAATTGCATCGGAATTAAATACAAAAGGCACAATGCCGACTTAAGTACAAGAAGTCTGACTCTTCCTACTGTCTATGTTTTGAACCATTCCTGTGACTCTACTTATAGATTCCGATGCTTCACTTCAGGTTTACTGTATCCCTCTGACCGTCTTATTGACGATGAAACACAGATATTGCATCGGAATGAAATACAAAAGGCACAATGCCGGCTCAGGTACAAGAAGTCAGGCTCTTCTTACTGTCTATGTTTTGAACCATTCCTGTGACACTAGTTATAGATTCCGATGCTTCACTTCAATTTTACTGTATCCCTCTGACTGTCTTATTGACGATGAAACACAGAAATTGCATCGGAATTAAATACAAATGGCACAATGCCGGCTCAGGTACAAGTAGTCAGGCTCATCTTACTGTCTATGTTTTGAACCTTTCCTGTAAGACCGGTCTTAGATTCCGATGCTTCACTTCAGGTTTACTGTATCCCTTGGACCTTCTTATTGACGACGAACACAGAAATTGCATCGGAATTTAATAGAAAATGCACAATGCCGACTTCAGTACAAGATAACTCACTCTTTTTCCTGTCTATGTTTTGAACCATTCCTGTGACACTAGTTATAGATTCCGATGCTTCACTTCAGGTTTACTTTATTCCTGTGACCCTCTTATTGACGATGAAACACAGAAATTGCATCGGAATTAAATACAAAAGGCACAATGCCGACTTAAGTGCAAGAAGACTGACTCTTCCGACTGTCTATGATTTGAACCATTCCTGTGACACTAGTTATAGATTCCGATGCTTCACTTCAGGTTTACTGTATCCCTCTGACCGTCTTATTGACGATGAAACACAGAAATTGCATCGGAATTGAATACAAAAGGCACAATGCCGGCTCAGGTACAAGTAGTCAGGCTCTTCTTACTGTCTATGTTTTGAACCTTTCCTGTCAGACCGGTTTTAGATTCCGATGCTTCACTTCAGGTTTACTGTATCCCTTGTGCCTTCTTATTGACGACGAAACACAGAAATTGCATAGGAATTAAATAGATAAGGCACAAAGCTGACTTAAGCACAAGAAAAAATACTCTTCTTAACATCTATGTTTGAACCAATCCTGTGACACTAGTTATAGATTCCAATGCTTCACATCAGGTTTACTGTATCCAGCTGACCTTATTATTGACGATGAAACACAGAAATTGCATCGGAATTAAATACAAAAGGCACAATGCCGACCTAAGTACAAGAAGACTGAATCTTCTTAATGACTATGCTTTGAAACATTACTGTGACACTAGTTATAGATTCCGATGCTTCACTTCAGTTTTACTGTATCCCTCTGACCTTCTTATTGACGATGAAACACAGAAATTGCATCGGAAATAAATACAAAATGCACAATGCTGACTCAAGTACAAGAAGACTGACTCTTCTTACTGTCTATGATTTGTACCATTCCTGTGACACTAGTTATAGATTCCGATGCATCACTTCAGTTTTTTTGTATCCTTCTGACATTCTTATTGACGATGAAACACAGAAATTTCATCTGAATTAAATACAAAAGGCACAATGCCGACTCAAGTACAAGAAGACTGACTCTTCTTACTGTCTATGTATTTAACCATTCCCGTGACCTAGTTATAGATTCCGATTCTCCACTTCAGGTTTACTGTATACCTCTGACCGTCGTATTGACGATGAAACACAGAAATTACATCGGAATTAAATACAAAAGGCACAATGCCGACTCAAGTATTAGAAGACTGGCTCTTCTTACTGTCTATGTTTTGAACCATTCCTGTGAGACCGGTTTTAGGTTCCGATGCTTCACTTCAGGTTTACTGTATCCCTTGGACCTTCTTACTGACGGCGAAACACAGAAATTGCATCGGAAATAAATTGAAAAAGCACAATGCCGACTTAAGTACAAGATGCCTGTCTCTTCTTACTGGCTATGTTTGAACCATTCCTGTGACACTAGTTATAGATTCCGATGCCTCACTTCAAATTTACTGTATCCCTTAGACTATCTTATTGACGATGATACACAGAAATTGCATCGGAATTAAATACAAAAGCACAATGCCGACTCAAGTACAAGAAGCCTGTCTCTTCTTACTGTCTATGATTTGACCCATTTCCGTGACACTAGTTATAGATTCCGATGCTTCACTTCAGGTTTTCTGTATCCCTCTGAGCTTCTTATTGACGATGAAAAACAGAAAATGCATCGGAAACAAATACAAAAGGCACAATGTCGACTTAAGTACAAGAAAACTGACTCTTCTTACTGGCTATGTTTTGAAAAATTCCTGTGACACTAGTGATGGATTCTGATGCATCACTTCTGGTTTACTGTATCCCTCTGACCTTCTTATTGACGATGAAACACAGAAATTGCATCGGAATTAAATACAAAAAGCACAATACCGACTTAAGTACATACAAACTGACTCTTCTTACTGTCTACGTTTTGAACCATTTCTGTGACACTAGTTATAGATTCCGATGCTTCACTTCAGGTTTACTGTATCCCTCTGACCTTCTTATTGATGATGAAACACAGAAATTGCATCTGAACTAAATACAAAAGGTACAATGCCGACTCAAGTACAAGAAGACTGGCTCTTCTTACGGTCTATGTTTTGAACCTTTCCTGTGAGACCGGTTTTAGATCCGATGCTTCACTTCAGGTTTACTGTATCCCTTGGACCTTCTTATTGACGCCGAAACACAGAAATTGCATCGGAATAAAATAGAAAAGGCACAATGCCGACTTAAGTACAAGAAAACTGACTCTTCTTACTGGCTATGCTTTGAACCATTCCTGTGACACTAGTAATTGATTCCGATGCTTCACTTCAGGTTTAGTGTATCCCACTGACCTTCTCATTGACGAAGAAACACAGGAATGGCATCGGAATAAAATACAAAAGAGACAATGCCGACTTAAGTACAAGAAAACTGACTCTTCTTACTGTCTATGTTTTGAACCATTCCTGTGACACTAGTTATTGATTCCGATGCTTCACTTCAGGTTTAGTGTATTCCTCTGACCTTCTCATTGACGAAGAAACACAGGAATGGCATCGGAATTAAACACAAAAGACACGATGTCGAATTAAGTAGAAGAAAACTGTCTTCTTACTATGTTTTGAACCATTCCTGTGGCACTAGTTATAGATTCCGATGCTTCACTTCAGGTTTACTGTATCCCACTGACGTTCTTATTGACGATGAAACACAGAAATTGCATCGGAATTAAATACAAAAGGCACAATGCCGACTTAAGTACAAGAAGTCTGACTCTTCCTACTGTCTATGTTTTGAACCATTCCTGTGACTCTAGTTATAGATTCCGATGCTTCACTTCAGGTTTACTGTATCCCTCTGACCGTCTTATTGACGATGAAACACAGATATTGCATCGGAATTAAATACAAAAGGCACAATGCCGGCTCAGGTACAAGAAGTCAGGCTCTTCTTACTGTCTATGTTTTGAACCATTCCTGTGACACTAGTTATAGATTCCGATGCTTCACTTCAGGTTTACTGTATCCCTCTGACTGTCTTATTGACGATGAAACACAGAAATTGCATCGGAATTAAATTCAAATGGCACAATGCCGGCTCAGGTACAAGTAGTCAGGCTCATCTTACTGTCTATGTTTTGAACCTTTCCTGTAAGACCGGTCTTAGATTCCGATGCTTCACTTCAGGTTTACTGTATCCCTTGGACCTTCTTATTGACGACGAACACAGAAATTGCATCGGAATTTAATAGAAAATGCACAATGCCGACTTCAGTACAAGATAACTCACTCTTTTTCCTGTCTATGTTGTGAACCATTCCTGTGACACTAGTTATAGATTCCGATGCTTCACTTCAGGTTTACTTTATTCCTGTGACCCTCTTATTGACGATGAAACACAGAAATTGCATCGGAATTAAATACAAAAGGCACAATGCCGACTTAAGTACAAGAAGACTGACTCTTCCGACTGTCTATGTTTTGAACCATTCCTGTGACACTAGTTATAGATTCCGATGCTTCACTTCAGGTTTACTGTATCCCTCTGACCGTCTTATTGACGATGAAACACAGAAATTGCATCGGAATTGAATACAAAAGGCACAATGCCGACTCAAGTATTAGAAGATTGGCTCTTCTTATTGTCTATGTTTTGAACCATTCCTGTGAGACCGGTTTTAGGTTCCAATGCTTCACTTCAGGTTTACTGTATCCCTTGGACCTTCTTATTGACGACGAAACACAGAAATTGCATCGGAATTAAATGGAAAAAGCACAATGCCGACTTCAGTACAAGAAGCCTGTCTCTTCTTACTGTCTATGTTTTGAATCATTCTTGTGACACTAGTTACAGATTCCGATGCTTCACATCGGGTTTACTGTATCCCTCTGACCGTCGTATTGATGATGAAACACAGAAATTGCATCGGAATTAAATACAAAAGGCACAATGTCGACTCAAGTACAAGAAGACTAGCTCTTCTTACTGTCTATGATTTGAACCTTTCCTGTGAGACTGGATTTAGATTCCGATGTTTCACTTCAGGTTTACCGTATCACTTGGACCTTCTTATTGACGACGAAACACAGAAATTGCATCGGAAATAAATAGAAAAGGCACAATGCCGACTTAAGAACAAGAAAACAGACTCTTCTTAATATCTATTTTTGAACCATTCCTGTGACACTAGTTACAGATTCCGATACATCACTTCAGGTTTACTGTATCCCTCTGACCTTCTTATCGACGATGAAACACAGAAAATGCATCGCAATAAAAAACAAAAGGCACAATGCTGACTTAAATACAAGAAAACTGACTCTTCTTACTGGCTATGTTTGAACCATTCCTGTGACACTAGTTATAGATTCCGATGCCTCACTTCGGACTTACTGTATCCCTTAGACCTTCTTATTGCCGATGATACACAGAAATTGCATCGGAATTAAATACAAAAGCACAATGCCGACTCAAGTACAAGTAGCCTGTCTCTTCTTACTGTCTATGTTTTGAATCATTCTTGTGACACTAGTTATAGATTCCGATGCTTCACTTCGGGTTTACTGTATCAATCTGACCGTCGTATTGATGATGAAACACAGATATTGCATCGGAATTAAATACAAAAGGCACAATGCCGACTCAAGTACAAGAGGACTGGTTCTTCTTACTGTCTATGCTTTGAACCTTTCCTGTGAGATTGGTTTTAGATTCCGATGTTTCACTTCAGGTTAACTGTATCCCTTGGACCTTCTCATTGACGAAGAAACACAGGAATGGCATCGGAATTAAATACAAAAGACACAATGCCGACTTAAGTACAAGAAAACTGACTCTTCTTACTGTCTATGTTTTGAACCATTCCTGTGACACTAGTTATTGATTCCGATGCTTCACTTCAGGTTTAGTGTATCCCTCTGACCTTCTCATTGACGAAGAAACACAGGAATGGCATCGGAATTAAACACAAAAGACACAATGTCGACTTAAGTAGAAGAAAACTGTCTTCTTACTATGTTTTGAACCATTCCTGTGGCACTAGTTATAGATTCCGATGCTTCACTTCAGGTTTACTGTATCCCACTGACGTTCTTATTGACGATGAAACACAGAAATTGCATCGGAAATAAATACAAAAGGCACAATGCCTACTTAAGTACATGACAACTGACTCTTCTTACTGGCTATGTTTTGTACCATTCCTGTGACACTAGTGATGGATTCCGATGCATCACTTCAGGTTTACTGTATCCCTCTGACCTTCTTATAGACGATGAAACACAGAAATTGCATCGGAATTAAATACAAAAGGCACAATGCCGACTCAAGTTTAAGGAGACTGGCTCTTCTTACTGCCTATGTTTTGAACCTTTCCTGTGAGACTGGTTTTAGTTTCCGATGCTTCACTTCAGGTTTACTGTACCCTTTGAACCTTCTTATTGACGCCGAAACACAGAAATTGCATCGGAATTACATACAAAAGGCACAATGCCGACTTAAGTACAAGAAAGCTGACTCTTCTTACTGTCTATGTTTTGAACCATTCCTGTGACACTAGTTATAGATTCCGATGCTTCACTTCAGGTTTACTGTATCCCTGTGACCTCCTTATTGACGATGAAATACAGACATTGCATCGGAATTAAATATAAACGGCACAATGCCGACTTAAGTACAAGAAAACTGACTCTTCTTACTGTCTATGTTTTAAACCATTCCTGTGACACTAGTGATAGATTCCGATGCATCAATTCCGGTTTACTGTATCCCTCTGACCTTCTTATTGACGATGAAACACAGAAATTGCATCGAAATTAAATAAAAAGGCACAATGCCGACTCAAGTTTACGGAGACTGGCTCTTCTTACTGTCTATGTTTTGAACCATTCCTGTGAGACTGGTTTTAGATTCCGATGCTTCACTTCAGGTTTACTGTACCCTTTGGACCTTCTTAGTGACGCCTAAACACAGAAATTGCTTCTGAATTACATACAAAAAGCACAATGCCGACTTAATTACAAGAAAACTGACTCTTCTTACTGTCTATGTTTGGAACCATTCCTGTGACACTAGTTATAGATTCCGATGCTTCACTTCAGTTTTACTGTATCCCTCTGACCTTCTTATTGACGACGAAACACAGAAATTGCATCGGAATTAAATACAAAAGGCACAATGCCGACATAAGTACAAGAAGCCTGTCTCTTCTTACTGTCTATGGTTTGAATCATTCTTGTGACACTAGTTATAGCTTCCGATGCTTCACTCAGGTTTACTGTATTCCTCTGACCGTCGTATTGACGATGAAACACAGAAATTGCATCGGAATTAAATACAAAAGGCATAATGCCCACTCAAGTACAAGAAGACTGGCTCTTCTTACTGTCTATGTTTTGAACCATTCCTGTGACACTAGTTATAGATTCGGATGCTTCACGTCAGTTTTACTGTATCCCTCTGACCTTCTTATTGATGATGAAACACAGAAATTTCATCGGAATTAAATACAAAAGGCACAATGCCGACTCAAGTACAAGAAGACTGGCTCTTCTTACTGTCTATGCTTTGAACCTTTATTGTGAGATTGGTTTTAGATTCCGATGTTTCACTTCAGGTTTACTGTATCCCTTGGACCTTCTTATTGACGACGAAACACAGAAATTGCATCGGAAATAAATAGAAAAGGCACAATGCCGACTTCAGTACAAGTCAGGCTCTTCTTAATATCTATTTTTTGAACCATTCCTGTGACACTGGTTACAGATTCCGATGCATCACTTCAGGTTTACTGTATCCCTCAGACCTTCTTATTGACGATAAAACACAGAAAATGCATCGGAAATAAATACTGTAACAACTATGACGGCTTCTGACATCAAATGTAACAATTGTGTTACTCAATGTGACACTTCTGTCACTCAATGTAACTGTGTTTTCTCTTTTGATGCTGTCAATTGTCAGGATGAAAATATTAAATAAATTAACTTTTCTCTCTTAACAACATGTGGGCAGGGTGGGTTCTCCCTTGGCTCGGGTATGAGGTCGAATGAAACATCATTCTTACATAAGTTAACTTTTATTGAAAGTTTCGTACAACTGTATCTTACTGGGACGTTCTGGTTCGGAGAGCGGCAGCCGTGTCGTTTGCGTAGCCTTCTGCTGCGACAGCGGACAGCGGCGGCGGCGGCGGCGGCGTCTGATTACGCGTAGCGGTGTGTATCTCGTGTCGCCGTCTCGCCCAGCTGACCGGAGACGCGCAGCGCGAGGTGGCCCGTTTAATTATTGCGAGCGACGTCGTGCATCGGATGGTGATACCTTGAATGTGGCGTCCCAGTGTTTCTCTTCTCTAAGCGGCCGCGTGTGTTGTGCGTCGACCAGCGGAGCGGCGCGGCGGTGGAAGGCCAGTGTCCCGAACTCGAACCACGGACTCCCGCTTGCCAGTCTTCGGCTGTCAGGTCTTCATCCCAGCTCACAGGTAACTACTGATGTGAGGCCGTCTCCTTCCCGTCCTCACGAGTCACCCGGGTATGTAAAAACCAGACTTCCAATACCTTTTAACTTCTGTCTTCTGGCGCCGCGGCTGCTGCTTGCTATTCCATTACAGCGGCGGACTTGGTGCGTCTGTGCATGATGCAGTCTCTTCTTGCATGACGGTCTTCAGCACCGAAACTGACTGAAAACTACTGCTACTCTTCTTTTCTTCCTTCGTCTCTCGTCTTCGTCTCCGTCTGTCTTCATCTGTCTTCATCTGTCGGGCCCACCGCGTCTCGCGTATTTGTTCACTTCAGTTCACTGGGGGTGAACGACTTCACGGCCATTGCCTCTTCTGTCACGTTGAAAAGCTTCTCGAAGAATCTTCTTGACCTCGGTCATTGGCTCTTGGAATGTAGGCGGGGGCCTCTGATCGCAGGTGACGACTGAGAAACACGTGAGCCGGTCATTGCTTCTTCCGTCACGTTGAAAGGCTTCTCGAAGAATCTTCTTAACGTCGGTCATTGGCTCTTGGAATGTAGGCGAGGGCCTTTGCTCATGCGACAGCTTAGAAACACGTGAGCCGGTCGGGCGATGCCCTGACGGCTGAATCGACAGCGCCCGCTTATGTGGAACCCGCTGACTCCACGGTCATTGTTTCTTCTGTTCTGCCCGCTGAATGCCAGTATGTAACTCTCTAAACTAAACCAAGTTTTCCATTTATATTCTACTTTCTTAGTTCACTTTGATTTCACTAATTTATTTACTTAATTAACACTCAACATTCCTCCACCCTTCGGAGAAATTCGCCCTCGAATTTACCACTCAACATTCCTCCACTCTTCACACGGAAAAAGCACAAGCACTGAAAACTCTCGACTTAGAAGATTGCACACGCTTCACATTAAGTACGTGGAAAATACTTTATCACTTTACAAAAGCACTGTACGGTCATGAATCACATAGTTCTTACGTAAATGGTTGTAATAAGGATAACAAATCTTGATGACAATGAATAAACTAAAAACAGATTTTGCACTTAGAAAATTACATAGCAACAGCTGTTTAATCTACCCTATACTAATGCAAGAATATCTATTCTACAGTATTGTTTATTTTAACACGAGACTGTTTAATAAAGAATGATGTACAATAAACAAAATTAATACACTAATGCTCAAAAGTAACTGCTGAAGTACACCAGTTAAGAGTGTGGTATCCAGTTAACAGGGATTTGATGAAGTGGTATATTATTATTTGGCTTATTTTTTCGTCTTAAATAACAGGAAACTGTACAAAGCAGAAACACCAACACAAAGGTTCCAGATATACCCGTTTCTAGCATTATAATTTTAGTTTTGTGTTCACCTTTTAATTTTAAGACATGTTGCATCATAACATTGGCATCAATTTTGCCTTGCTGTGAGTTTATGAACATATCTAATGACTTCAGAAGGGAACTGTCAAGGGAGTCATTGAGGTAGGACAGGTTTTGTGTAGGAAATGCTTGCATGGCGTTTTCTGGCCAATAAATTAGAGGGAAGGATGAATTAACATTAGTTGTACCAGTGATTGTTGCGGGTAAATGAAAATTCGTTCCTGAGATGGAACATAACGTGCCGTTAATTATTAGCCCACTTCCATGAAGTTCAAAATGTTGTAATGGTGTAGCTACACCGTTCTCGTAACATTGTGCAAAAATATCAGTTGGATTACTGACCGCATATAACCAGTGATTTTCTACTTGCTCGAAAAAACCTGATGTGGAAGTTAATATATCGCGTGGGCAATTGATGGCGTCAGATTGTTCGAAAAATAATTGAGATTCACAACTAGTGGCATGTAATTGGATTGCGCGAGATGGACATATAATAACTTGTGCGGATGTGCAACTATTTAATTCAGAAGTTGTCATTACCGTGCTCGTATTGCTTGTTTGGGAGATTAAAAATACTTGGTGTGTTCGGAACTGTAGAAATTTATTTATTTTGCCCCATTTTACCGGAAATGAGTGTACTGTGTAACAGTCATATATACCCATTTTATCTGTAACCGGGAAAGATATACGAACTCGTATTCTTGCATTATCTGTGTCAACTAGTACTGTAGCTAAGTGGTAATACTGTGGTAAATGTTTCTTATCTGCAGGAAATATTAACTTAAGTGAATCTGGCAATTGTTTTTCAATTTTAACTAATAATGAGATGAATTTAACCGGCGATAGTAACGTGGGTGACAAATGTCCCTGTACTGCATAGTGGATGGCTTCCTTTAATTCCTCCGCTGCTAGCCGTGCATCTATCACTTGATCAGTGAGTAGCCTAAGCGATCTTCTTACTGCAAGTTTCTTATCCACCATATCGAGCCTTGTTTGTATGACCTTTAGGTCTTTATTCAGCGTAGCAGTAGTAGCTAGGAGATAATCGTTTAATTCTTGGGTAAGGTTCCTGATGACCTTGGTATTAGTAAAAACCGTTTGCTCCAATCCGTTTAATCTTGTCGTGTGCCATTCTATAGTGTCTTTATTTAATTCCGCGGTACTCTCTATGTTCTGTAATGAATTATTTAACTGATTAATATCTTCGTTATCCGCTATACCGAAAATGGTCTTTAGTAGTTTACCTCCTGCGTCCACCCATCCACGTTTAGCTCGTTTAACGGTCTGCGGAAGTATATCTTGTAACTGACGCAACTGTCCTCTCAGCTGTTCGTATGAGTAGTGTAATGTTTTAAATTCACTAGATATTTCTTCAAAAATCTCTGGTGAACTTGCCCTTTCATGTAGTGTATCAAATTCTAATTCAAGGTTCTTAAGTTCATTACGTAAGGCCCATAAATTATACTCTAATGAAATAGTCCACTTGTGATTGGTCAGAATGACAGTACCCTGTTTTACAAAAATTACACCACTCATCAACTGATTGATCTGTAGTCCGTTATTCGTATTAGTCAATAATGCAATTATTATGAGCAGTACAGTCACAATGTAGTTGTCCATTATGCTAGAGGCGTTACCTGAAAAAGCAAACAACATGGTTATGAACCTACAAACCTAGTAAAAACAAAAACAAAGAAAAGAAGGAATACATTGTTAACTACAAGATCTACATGTTTCTACGTTCAACTTTTCTTTCTTAAAAAATAAACCACTATAATTTATTAATTATTTACATTTGTATACTGTCCATAGTCTACTAAGATTCAACTAGGACATTCGCACCCTTGAACGAAGATTGTATGGTGCCATGTCTGTATGTTGTGCTGGCGTGGCCACTCTTTTTCCTTTACGGGAACTTCCTCCACCCTTCGGAAAAGCAGACACTATTGTTGAAGGAATTACATCTGGAGCGCCCTTAAAAGGTTTTAAACGACTTGCATGGACAATGGTAGTTCGGGTGGGCAGTTGCAATTTAACGTTGACTGGTGACGTGATCTCAATAATTTGATAAGGACCTCTGTAGTTTGTTACAAATTTCTTCGTTTTTCCTTTAGCTATGTAAGGAGTTGAAAGCATAACCCACTGACCGATTTTGTAATTTGGATATTTAGCTTGGGTATTACCTAATCTTTCCTGTCGTTCCAAAGCCTTTGTATTAGATTTTTTAACCTTTTTCCATACCTCCTTCATCATTCGACTGAAATCTCTTACTGTTTCTCCGACTTTTCCGTTTTTCTGCCTGATTACATCAAAAGGGGACGGCATTTTTTTCCCATAGACCACTTCATAAGGTGACATGCCAGTTGCTTCATGCGTTTTGGCGTTGTATACCGACACGATTATTGGTAAATACGTATCCCAATTAGAATGTTGTTCGTTAATATAATAACTAAGCATCTTGCCAATTGTCCGATGAACTCTTTCTGTGCGCCCGTTGCACTGAGGGTGTAACGGAGTTGTGCGTAATTTGCGTATTTTTAATAAGTGGCATAGCTGTTTCATTAATTCAGACATAAAATTAGATCCCTGATCTGTGATAATAGCTTCAGGTACTCCAAATTTAAGTATCCAGTTGTTAACTAAAGCTTGGGCAACTGTATTTGCTTGCTGATTTGGGAGACTCACCATAGCTAGATAGCGTGAAAAGTGATCTATAATTGTAAGGACATACTTATTACCAGCAGGTGTTTTATGAAATGGCCCGTAGAGATCGACTCCGCAGATTTGAAATGGACATGAAGCCTCGGGGAGCCTCTGTAAGGGTATTTTTGAACGAGAGAGTTCAGCTCGTTGTGCGCACGCAATGCAATTACGAACGTACTGCGCAACATCCTGCTTTCTGGTTTGCCACCAAAATCGTTCTGCTACTCGTCTTTCGGTTGTCCGCTGTCCACCGTGTCCTGCAAGGATATGATCGTGGGCCTCTGCCATTATTTCTTGTCTAAGGTGTTGGGGAACAACAATTCGCGGTCCAAGTTTTGTTTTACGGCATAATACACCATCTTCAAAGCAAAATTGTTTTTGAGTTGCGTATTTTTTACATTCTGTATCCTCATCTTGTGCCTTTCTCCAGTCCTCAGTATCTCGGCCTGTTGCTTCCAAAAGTGCTATTTTCCGACTTAGGCAATCTGCATTCGTGTGTTTTTTGCCTGGTTTATGGAAAACTTCGAAATCCATTTCGGAAAGACATAGGGCCCAACGGGTAAGACGACTAGATGGATCCTTTAATACAAGCAACCATTTTAAAGCTGCGTGGTCTGTAATGACCTTGAATTTTCTACCATACAAGTAGCATTTAAAGTATTTGATACCATAAATAACACTTAACAATTCTTTCTCCGTTGTGGAATAATTTCTTTCTGCCGTTGTTAGTTGTCTCGAAGCATAGGCTATGGGGTGTTCCGTGCCATTAATATTCTGACTCAAAACAACTCCTACTGAATGACCACTTGCGTCACAGGATAAAATAAATTCTTTATTGTAATCTGGGTAGGCTAATACAGGACTGTGTGTTAACTTATCTTTAAGGGTTTGAAATGCAGATTCACAATCTTCAGACCAATGAAATTTTGCACCCTTTTTCAACAATTGGGTTAAGGGTCGGGCAATTTCAGCAAAATTTTGAACATATTTTCGGTAATACGATGCGAGACCAATGAAACTTTGTACTTCCTTAACGCGTTGTGGTGTTGGGAAGTCCTTAACTGCCGAAATTAATCGAGGATCTGTTTTAATTCCTTTTTCACTAATGACATGCCCTAGGTATTGTGATGTTACAAAATAAAAGTGATGTTGCTATTCAATGGAAAGTTGGAAATTGAGATTTAACTAACTGTTTTATCAATCACAATTGGAGTAAGAATCATGGATTGACCATTGTCATAAAATATTGCATTATGAGATGTGAATAGTTTTTACTAGCAGTTTCGCGTGGCTTGAGGTAGTCACAACTAGCGTGCTATTGATTAAGAAGTTGCGTTATCGTCTTTCTAATTACTTCATGATCGTAGATACGATCATACCCGGTTGTGAAGTTATTGTTATGACAAAAAAATTTCCTAAGGGACCAGAAAGTTCTTAAGGGCGCAAAAACAACTGTAACATCACACAAAAGAGAAATTCAATATTAAAGCTGATGCAAGAAGACGATAAAACAGTTTTCTTTTTATCAATGTAACACGCACATTGGTCTGCCGATCTTGGAGTCTGTAATATTAGCAAAATGCATAATTAAAATGAAAATAATACTGAGGAGATAATAGAAATGAGCACTGCTAAATGATTCAGTATTCCCAGAACAAATATTTATTATAACTAAAACATATATCGTACCTTAAGCTTAATACTACAATGACGGTAGATTTTTTATGTCCATATCATGTCCATTTAGCGCTCTTTTATATAGCCATTGTCCTCTTGAGTCGCTCGTGCTTCGTCACGGTAAATTACAACAGTCCTTCTTCCTACACTTCACTCAAAACTTAGACATAACACGTTTTTATACATTTAGTAAAAAATTATATCAGACTGCCACAAATCTGCGTCCGTCTTACTTCAGAAAAACAGTACAAGTCTTCTTAGCGCTCAAGGCTTCATTTGTTCTCCCTCGAACAAAATAGTGAAGGATCGTATATTTTTCTGTCTTTATTGCCGCCCAAAGACGACAAATTACATCATTAGAAAATTCCACCGTCGCTATACGACGCCTCATTATACATTAATCATTATTTACAAACAAGTATTTGCCTTCTGGCTGAAAGTATTAACTACTCGTATTTGCTGTTTTAATTAAGTTAAATATAGCGAATATCACATTTGCAATATAGCGAATATCACATTTGCAATGTGATATTCGCTATTTTTGACTTAATTAAAACAGCAAATACGAGTAGTTAATACTTTCAGCCAGAAGGCAAATACTTGTTTGTAAATAATGATTAATGTATAATGAGGCGTCGTATAGCGACGGTGGAATTTTCTAATGATGTAATTTGTCGTCTTTGGGCGGCAATAAAGACAGAAAAATATACGATCCTTCACTATTTTGTTCGAGGGAGAACAAATGAAGCCTTGAGCGCTAAGAAGACTTGTACTGTTTTTCTGAAGTAAGACGGACGCAGATTTGTGGCAGTCTGATATAATTTTTTACTAAATGTATAAAAACGTGTTATGTCTAAGTTTTGAGTGAAGTGTAGGAAGAAGGACTGTTGTAATTTACCGTGACGAAGCACGAGCGACTCAAGAGGACAATGGCTATATAAAAGAGCGCTAAATGGACATGATATGGACATAAAAATCTACCGTCATTGTAGTATTAAGCTTAAGGTACGATATATGTTTTAGTTATAATAAATATTTGTTCTGGGAATACTGAATCATTTAGCAGTGCTCATTTCTATTATCTCCTCAGTATTATTTTCATTTTAATTATGCATTTTGCTAATATTACAGACTCCAAGATCAGCAGACCAATGTGCGTGTTACATTGATAAAAAGAAAACTGTTTTATCGTCTTCTTGCATCAGCTTTAATATTGAATTTCTCTTTTGTGTGATGTTACAGTTGTTTTTGCGCCCTTAAGAACTTTCTGGTCCCTTAGGAAATTTTTTTGTCATAACAATAACTTCACAACCGGGTATGATCGTATCTACGATCATGAAGTAATTAGAAAGACGATAACGCAACTTCTTAATCAATAGCACGCTAGTTGTGACTACCTCAAGCCACGCGAAACCGCAAGTAAAAACTATTCACATCTCATAATGCAATATTTTATGACAATGGTCAATCCATGATTCTTACGCCAATTGTGATTGATAAAACAGTTAGTTAAATCTCAATTTCCAACTTTCCATTGAATAGCAACATCACTTCTATTTTGTAACATCACACTTGGCGCCCAAACAGGGACTTGACCAAAAATTAGTTCAAATTCTTGGAAAATTTTCTATGTGCTTGTGTTAATAAATGTTCTGTCGTTTCATGTACACATCGTATCTCTGTGAGAATAACGGTCAATAATGCAGTTTAATTACCGAGAGAAAAGAAAAGAAAAGAGACGTGAATTTGCTGAGACAACATAGCGGTATTCAAGCCATCAAAAAGTAACTCAGAATTTTGCATACGCAGTGTAGTGCTTCAGTAGCAACGTTGCTTTTCCAAGTCGATCCACATCCTTTCTATCTCCTTCCCGCTATAGAAAATCTGCTTTATTTTATCTTTCAAAGTAAAATTCTTCGTAGTCTGATAATAGAAATTATTTCTCCCCATTGTTAGTATACCTGTATTGCATTTTCAACATGGTGGATAGTGTGCGCAATTTGCAGTGAAGAGCATCTTCATTCATTTGTCTGAAACGGTTAGGTTCCATCTTGTCTTCTTGCCAGATAGAATTTCATTTGTTGCTCACGCGAGAGTGGTGCTCTTAGCGGACTCACCACGTCACTGACAAACGACGAAAGCCTTACGTAGCACGTGATTTACTAACGAAAATGGCAGATAGTAAACAGAGACAGGTGACAACAGGAGACGGGAGTGAAGACGTTAATAGTATTCCATACCCTTTACGATCGCGAACGGTAGGTTCCCGTGTGGAAACTGAACTAACCATGTCTGTAACAGGGGAAAGTGACCCTAAAGTCCAAATTCTTCCCGCTGCAGCTACAAATGACCTCGGTGCGTTAATAGAAATGCTGAAACAACAGTTTGACGCAGTAAATGAGACTATAAAAACACAAAATGAGACTGTTAACGCCCGATTAGATGCTGTAAGCGAATCAGTAAAAACACAAAATGAGACTGTTAACGCCCGATTAGATGCTGTAAGCGAATCAGTAAAAACACAAAATGAGACTATAAAAACACAAAATGAGACTGTTAACGCCCGATTAGATGCTGTAAGCGAATCATTAAAAACACAGCTAGGCACAATCAAAACAGATCTGCATAAAGAAATTACGGCTGAATTAAATACCCATTTGGGTGAGGTGCAAACTAAGATCAGTGATCAAATTCAGAAAATGCAGAAACAGGTGAAAAGTGAAGTAGCTGAAGTATCTGGAACATTAAACACAAAAATTCAGGCAGCTACCAAAGAAATAAACTCAGTTAGAAATGCAGTATCTGACATTGAAGGTGTAGTGGAGGATCTGTCGAGGCAGATAGACTCAATCAATATTGAAGAACAGGTTAAGAGCACCGTGAAAGCACACGCGGAGGCATTGTCGGAACACTACAGTGAATGGATAAAGGGTAAAGATATTTTTATCGAAAAGAAGGTGAGGGAGGAGCTTAGGGAGACTGTCAAGGATGTAACTTACGAAATCTTAGCTGCTCCTGGTAAGTCGGGAGACACAGTAGTTTCTGAATTGGGACAGATTCGGAGGACACTCACACGGGATCTTCCCGAGTGGAAGCAGCAAGTAGTGGACGAAGTCAGAATGCTGAGAAACTGGGTAGAAAATCCGCACACGCATACGCAAACTATAGGGAACAACTATTTAGACGGTGACGAATGTCAGTCAACTCCTTATTGTTCACCGCCTGATTACATGCAAAACAACAGTCCTGTTGAGTCCCGAGTAGGGAAACTAAATGATCCGCCCACAATTGTGAGTTTAATGCAAGAGGAAAGTGTGATTAAGCATCGCACTTTTCCTGTTTTTCATCCGCAGAAGCGAGAAATACACCCCATCGTGTTCCTAAAGAATTTTTCCGGCATATTTCCCAGGAGCTGGACAGACAGACAGCGTATTCAGTTCGTCACTGGCTTTATTTCTGGTGATGCAGCATTATGGGGAACGGAAATGGTAGAC
Source organism: Schistocerca piceifrons (assembly GCF_021461385.2). Taxonomy (NCBI): domain Eukaryota; kingdom Metazoa; phylum Arthropoda; class Insecta; order Orthoptera; family Acrididae; genus Schistocerca; species Schistocerca piceifrons. The sequence goes on along the minus strand of NW_025728143.1, from coordinate 43,937 downwards.
ACGTGTAGGAATTATGAAGAGTTTGAGAAAATGTTCTTGGCAAAATTTTGGAGTAATGGGGTACAGCAAAGATTAAGGAAGGAGGTGTATGGTGCGGAAATTTTCAATGAGAAGCATGGAAGTCTCCGGCGATACTTTGAGAAGTATCTAGCAAAAATTTAATTCTGGGATTCTCCGATTTCTTCCAAGGACGTAATTATGATTCTCAAAAGCAAACTCCCTTTGTCTATTAGAGAGAAATTAGTAAATGTGTCCGAAGAAGACACGGATGTATTCCTTTCTGTGCTGGATTCCTTAGATTTAATTAGCGAGGATGTGCGCTCCAAGGTTGGCAGCGGCAAATTCTTCCCTGGCAGCCAGCAGAATGCATCGCACGCGGACAACAATGCGCCCAAGGAGAGAGCGAGCTACTGCGACCGCTGTTGCCAACCTGCCAGCGGTTATCAAAACGCAAACGGCAATAACTTTAAACGGAAGCAGAAAACCAATTACAGTAATCAGCAGAGATACCACCCAATTTACAACCACCAGGTACAACATCAGTACGGAAACCCACCCTTTAATTCTGCGCCTGAGCAGCATGGAAATTCTCCACAAACTAGTGGTAATTTTTCAAATGGACCAGTGTACAATCAAAGTTATAGGTCGAAATATAGCAAGTGGCATGGGCAAGGCGGAGGCCACCCAGCACAACGTAAGAACAACTATTCACAGGATAGAGGACCGCGGAACAATTTTCAAATGGCACTTTCCTTCACAAGGAAATGGTTTTGCCGGCAACCAAAAGATCGGGCGACATCAGCCTTCTCAAGTATTCTATTCACAAGTGAATGCACCCAGTGGATTTTACCCCTTTACACCGGCATTTGTACCACATAACCAGCACCAATATGAAACGGAACAAATACTTAAGGCCATGAATGACAAACAGGTTAAACATCCTGCGGAAAATTAGAGGCAGCACCTTTCAGCCTCCTAGAGGTCGCTGCCGGTTCCAGTGGGGGTACTAACGAATACTCTGATTCTGAGTATGTTAATGCGATACGGTGCGACCATGAGACCGACTTACGAGATGACCTTGCACCTGACCTAGAAGCTCAAGACATTAATGACATTTATGATGAACAGGTCCAGGCTTCGATTAAGATTTCTATTGCCAACATTCCTGTCACAGCCATTGTTGATACAGGAGCAAACATCAATGTGATGTCATCATGTCTCTTCAGACAGGTGTCTTCTGTTTCAAAAGTTTTATCATTGCCGATTCAGGGCTGCTCCATATCGGGAGCGATTGGTCCATTGAAACAGAGAGTTAGTTTACAGACGCAGCTTCAACTGCAGATAGAATCTGTTTTGGTTTTTGCCACTTTCTAATAGTAAAGAACTTGTCAGTTCCATGTCTCTTGGGGATGGAGTTTCTTCGACAAGCAAAAGCAGTGATAGATATTGAATCTGGAATGTGTACCTTTATCGTAAATCAACAACAAGTTGTTGTTAACTTGTTAAGGAGTAAAGTGAAGGCAGTGTTGACATTGCATCAGGTTTGGAGACGACAGAGGACCGCCAAACCGTGCTTTGATCAGACAAATGACCTGAGTAAATGGGATGACATAAATGACAATGAGTATGAAGACTTACTTCCTGACACAGACGAGATCGATGCTAAAGCCAAGGAATCGACTGAACTCAGGGGGGAGCAGAAATATGAGTTGTTCCATTTATTAGTAAGTTACAAGAAAATCTTTTCAAAGAAACCAGGAGTAATAAAAGGGTTCGAGTATAAAATGGAAGTGCTTCCCCACTCAACGTTCTGCAAAGCAAGCTATTCAGTACCCTACGCCCGACGAGAAGCTGTAAAGCATGAGATTAGGAAAATGCTGTGTTGGGATGTTATCGAGTTATCGAATTCGCCGTACTCAAGTCCCTTGTTGTCCGTACTTAAACAGGACGGTAGTGTCAGACTAGTACTGGACGCCAGATCAATAAACAAAATAATTGTACCGATAAGGACTCGGCCTGAAGCACTTGAGGAGCACTTGCAAAAATTTCATGGCATTAGATTTTTGAGTACACTCGATTTAAGAAGTAGCTATTGGCAGGTGAAATTGGCCAAGGAATCCAGAAAATATACTGCTTTTATATTTGCCGGCCGCTCATATCAGTTTAAGGTCATGCCTTTTGGTTTAAATGTAAGCTCGGGAATATTTATTTCTGCTCTCGATTTTGTGTTAGGACCTGAACTTCTGGATGAGGTAACTGTTTATGTAGATGACGTGTTGATAGCCACTAAGAACTGGGAAGATCATTTAGCTATTCTACGAAAGGTGTTTCAGAGATTTCAAGAACATGGTGTTACAGCGAATCTGAAAAAGTCAAAATTTGGAAAACGTGAGGTAAAGTTTTTAGGTCATGTGATTACACCTGAAGGGATTAAACCCGACCCGGAAAAGTTGTCTGCGATTAAGAATTTCCCTACGCCGGTAACTAAGAGGCAACTAAGAGGATTTCTCGGTCTTTCGTCTTTCTTTCGACGATTTCTGTCTGGTCAAGTAATGAACAATCCCGCTTTGCACAATCTTCTGAAGAAAAGTACGCATTGGATTTGGACACCAGAGTGTCAGAAAGCTTTTCAGGCAATTAAAGATGGTCTTGTAAACAATAACATTCTCTGTCATCCACAAATGGACAAAGAATTTTGTATCACCTCAGACGCTTCGTTTGTTGGAATTGGATCTTGTTTGTTTCAGATTGAATTAGTAGACGAAACAGAGCAGATCAGAGTGATTAGTTTTGCGAGTAGGGTCTTAACAGAATGTGAAAAGTCCTATTCAGTTACTGAGCTGGAGGCACTTGCAGTTATTTGGTCCTTCAAGAGGTTTAATTATTACATTTTTGGCAGAAAGATAAAAGTGTTTACGGACCATCAAGCACTTTCGTATCTTTTGACCTGTAAATTACAACATCCGCGTCTGACCAGGTGGTGTTTATTTCTGCAAGAATACGATTTTGATATTGTGTATATAAAGGGCAAGGATAACATTATTGCAGACGCACTTTCTCGTTCACCAGAAGGTCTGCCTGAGACAAGTGAGTTGGTAGAACAGATGTCGAATTACAAAGTTCTTCTTATGCAGGATCCCATTCATAGAAAATATTTCTTGGAACTGTGCAAGCAAATCCAGACACTACAGACCACAGATCCTAAGTGGGGAAAAGTAATCAGACTTCTTCAAGAAAATCCAAACCATAAGTTGTCCAAATTCTTCAAGATTCATAATCAGGTATTATTTCATCGTACCTCTGTGTCATCAGACAACTGGCTTGTTTGTATACCTAGCAGTTTTGTCGAACATCTTTTGTGGTATACCCACATTTCTTGGGGCCACTATGGTCCAGAGAAGTGTAAAAAGAAGATTGCTACTTACTGTTATGTGCCCAACCTACATCGTCGGATACACAAGTTGCTAAAATTCTGTGTCATCTGCCAAAAGGCGAAAGCTCTGAATATTCCTACTTTAATTCCATTGAATCCGATCATCGCAGAAAGACCTAATCAGCTCATTAGCATTGACCTGGCTGGCCCTCTACCGATGGGTAGGGGAGGTGTCAAATACCTCGTTGCTGTTCTCGACAACTTCACTAAATACGTTCGAATGTATGTTATGAAGACATCTTGTGCTCCGCCTATTATACGGTGTCTTGAAAATGACTATTTCCCTCGATTCGGAGTCCCCGAATCTATACTTTCAGATAATGCATCCAACTTTACTTGCCGCAAATGGCGTGAGTTTTTGGCACATCACAATGTCAAGCAGATCTTAATATCACGTTTTAGGCCTCAGTCGAATTTGACTGAGCGGATCTTCAAGGAGTTTAACAGATTTGTTCAGACGTACATTCCAGACAAGCAAACTCGTTGGGTTGATTTTGTGACACCTTTTGAGGAGATAGTTAATAATTTGCCACACACTTCCACAGGTTTTACTCCACACGAGTTGATATCTCGAAAGAAGGAACAGAATGAGTGGGTTGATCCTCTTCCCAAGATACCTAGCCCTGAGGTAGATCTAGATGTCAAAATTCGAGAAGCTTTAAGTTCCATTACCACCAATGCTCAATTAAGGAAGAAAGGCTATGATAAAAAAGTAAACAAAGTTGTAAATTACCATGTAGGTGAAAAGGTATTACTTAAGAGTCATTTCAAGCCATCATTAATATGTAAGAAAAATCGCAAGTGGCAACATATGTACCAAGGTCGTTACCTTATTTTAAGGAAACCGCACATAGGGAGTTATTTGTTAACTGACCCGGCTACGGGGAGAGTAAAAGGCTTATTTCACCATCAAGACTTAAAGAAATTTTATAATGGTAGTGGTTAAATACTGTCGTGGAAATGAATTCTTGCTTACTGGAAATTTCCTTGTGTGAACTGTTAATGATAAGTATTGTGTTGAACAGCGCACTGACTACATGGTAACGGCTATTACATGTAAACTTTAAGTATTAAATGCTATGTATGAAAAAATTGTTTATAGTGATGGACATGAACCGATATTTCTTCAACAAGCTGAAGCAGGAAACTGGGGTTGCACCAAGAATTTCAATTTAATTTTAAGTTAGTATTAAAAAAAAAAAAAAAATGCTTGCGAGGCGATTGCCCGGAGCTATATAAATATGTAAAGGTGAGAAATGGAAAAGGATGCGTAAATAAGCACTTCTCTCAAGGTACAAGAATATTTATAGATTTATTTTTAGTAATGTAAGTACTTGAAGTTCTGTAGTAAAAGCCCAAATTACCTGCTTAAAAAAAAAGGTACATGGTCAAACAGTCCAGACAGTGGACAGGAGTAGAAGAAATAGCTTAAAGTTCAGTTAAAGCGTGCTGTTAAATGGAAAAAAGAAGTGGTAACCCGCATGTGTTCACGCAAGGAGACAAAAAGCTGTAGTAAACTAAGTAAGGTGAAATACAGTACAAATGGAGGCAAACCATGAAGCATCAATAATGTAGCGTAAGTACTCCACGAGGCCATTAATTGCTATGAAAGTAAACTATTTCCCTGTGATCTGAGCCCAATGTAAAGAGTATATGAGGAATGTTAGCTGACGAATTGATTTCAGTAGAATCAAGTTACTAAATAACCACACAGCAAGCCCCCTGTATCATAAATAAGTCCAAGTAAAGATCTTCAGAAGATTTGTAGTGTAATCTAGCGACCATTCAATACCCTAATTGAAGGCTAATGTAAAGAACAAGCAATGCAGTGATATTTAAACTTAATATTGACTATAACCTGAGTAAGACGTAGAAGTAGCAAAGCATGCTGTAAGGAAGGAGGTTGAAGTTTATATATGTGCCTATGTTTATTAAGATAATTTTATTTACATGCAGATTTTATTGCAAAAATGTCTCCTAAGACACTCCTCTTATGAAATCCATTTTCCTTGTGCCCGTTCCTTTTGATCCTGGTTCATTAACCCAGACCAAGGGTCGACTTGTAAAAGGCACGTGTGCTTCGAAGCAAAGCAGTGCTTATGAGAAATGAGACACGTAGCGTGATGAACTTCGCTAGCTTTGGTAATGTTTGTTATGGACCGGTTGCGTAAACCCAGTGAACTGTCGGTAATTCCATTCATGCAAAAAAAAAAAAAATAGTAGACACGCGTTACCCTATTTTTTTTTTAACAGAGAACGATTGCTGAGTACATGAAGCGAAGAGGGAGACCTATTGTTATCCAGTCTGCCCTCAAATATAAAAACAAATTTGGCAAGCAAAAAAAAAAAAGATTCAGCGTTAAATGCATACTCGTTAAGTAGTAGATATGCTGCGTGGCAGTAGAAAATGATCTTGGGTGCACTAAAGAATAAATGCAACGAGTGTTGCGAAACCTGTAGTTTTCATAATGAGGAGATGAGCACTTAAAAGAAAGTTTGAAAGAATATTTTTAGGTTCACTAGTGAAAGCAAATCTTGAGATATAAAGAGTCAATTCATAAAGCAGTTGTTCACTGGACTTAACAAAAGGAGTGACCATTAATTGTAAATATTAGCTCGTAAGTGATATTTTGTAAATAGTAGAATATAAGTCTTTCTATACCAGTGGAGGAAACGTGCAAAATTGATTGTTTTGTAAATGAACTCCATCGGAGAAGGAACTAAGCACGAATGCTGTGTGAAGATGCACACTAAAGTGCGACGTGCATAATAAAAATAACTGTTCACTGTATACTAGTGGTAGTGTTGTACTGCAAGTGTAAAAAAAGAAGTCAAGGCTACGACAACAGGTGCAACGCAAAGTTCAGTGTTGTTCTAAGTGCAGCGACAGCTAAAACATTCGTCGTCACTTACCTGTGAGCCTCATGGGAGGCAGTTGACAGAGAAGTATGGAGGCAACTTCAGTGTCCGGCTCCTCCGATGGGAAACGCGCGCGAGGTGTTTGTATCGATGCACTCGTGTGATACGAAGTTCACAAAAAAAGAAAAGGGAGCAATCGACGACCAGCAGCTCTGTTACAGCCTGAGCGCGAACGGATACGGAGTGTTGGAGCTCACGCAACACTGTGCAGCTGCTGTGAGTGGCTGACGTGTGGGTGACGAAACAATCCAAACTTTAAACTGCTAACCGCCATGACTTCCGTCGTACATACTGGAGGAAAGACATTTGTACACTTGTGTGACTACATTTTCATATGTAAATTATGCAATTTTCTTGAGTTAAAGTTAAGATGAGTGAGAAGTAGATTGTTAGATTACTCAGACCTTAAAGCCATTAATACCGGCACTCCTGAACACTGCTAAAATGAATTATAATCCTGTCTCTTGATGGACAAAGAAAATGAATGTGCACTATAGGAAGACCCTAAACTCCAGACCAGTCCCGATCCTTAATAAATGTATCCAGTAGCTTGTAAGTCATACTAATAATTTTCCACTTCTTCTGTTTCATATTGTAAATAAAAACCCGGGAAGCCACTTGAATTCCTGGCACCACAGTGGAAAGGACAGATGTACTGCATGATGAACGCCGTAGACAGCTAACACAGAAAGTGAAAGCATCACGAAGTGTAGTGCTACGTTATTAAACTGTAATTGAACCACAAGGAGTCAACAGATGCTCGAACATTGTCCACTCTAGTTTAGTGAAAATAAGCACTCACTGTACTCATGTATTAGTTGTTAAGCTCAAGAGAAAGTAATTCCTGAATTCTATCCCCTGAAGTGCGAAATGAACGTTCACTTATTGTTATAAGCAAATATGGACCAAACTTAAATATGCACATAAATGTTAGTCTTGGTATTATGGAATGAAGTGACTGATGAACAAAGAATGAAAAACTTTATTTTGAAAAATGATAAATATCTGATATATGTTTATAAATGTGATTTCAATTTATGTACTTTGTACGCCACTAACGTTATGTAAATGTCACACCAAAAATCACGAATATCTCATGAGGACATGAGGATCGAGGTAATCCTTCGGCATTCCCTCTCTCCTCATGGGAGGCAATGTGATATCCGCTATTTTTGACTTAATTAAAACAGCAAATACGAGTAGTTAATACTTTCAGCCAGAAGGCAAATACTTGTTTGTAAATAATGATTAATGTATAATGAGGCGTCGTATAGCGACGGTGGAATTTTCTAATGATGTAATTTGTCGTCTTTGGGCGGCAATAAAGACAGAAAAATATACGATCCTTCACTATTTTGTTCGAGGGAGAACAAATGAAGCCTTGAGCGCTAAGAAGACTTGTACTGTTTTTCTGAAGTAAGACGGACGCAGATTTGTGGCAGTCTGATATAATTTTTTAATAAATGTATAAAAACGTGTTATGTCTAAGTTTTGAGTGAAGTGTAGGAAGAAGGACTGTTGTAATTTACCGTGACGAATCACGAGCGACTCAAGAGGACAATGGCTATATAAAAGAGCGCTAAATGGACATGATATGGACATAAAAATCTACCGTCATTGTAGTATTAAGCTTAAGGTACGATATATGTTTTAGTTATAATAAATATTTGTTCTGGGAATACTGAATCATTTAGCAGTGCTCATTTCTATTATCTCCTCAGTATTATTTTCATTTTAATTATGCATTTTGCTAATATTACAGACTCCAAGATCGGCAGACCAATGTGCGTGTTACATTGATAAAAAGAAAACTGTTTTATCGTCTTCTTGCATCAGCTTTAATATTGAATTTCTCTTTTGTGTGATGTTACAGTTGTTTTTGCGCCCTTAAGAACTTTCTGGTCCCTTAGGAAATTTTTTTGTCATAACAATAACTTCACAACCGGGTATGATCGTATCTACGATCATGAAGTAATTAGAAAGACGATAACGCAACTTCTTAATCAATAGCACGCTAGTTGTGACTACCTCAAGCCACGCGAAACCGCAAGTAAAAACTATTCACATCTCATAATGCAATATTTTATGACAATGGTCAATCCATGATTCTTACGCCAATTGTGATTGATAAAACAGTTAGTTAAATCTCAATTTCCAACTTTCCATTGAATAGCAACATCACTTCTATTTTGTAACATCACAGTATGTAACCTCTGTCAATGCAAAACTACATTTTTCCATATTTAATGTTAATTTAGCTTTTCTAAGTCTCTGAAAAACATTACGCAGACGCACAGCATGTTCATTAATGTCTCTGGAGAATACAATAATATCGTCTAGATATACACAACATTGCTGAGTTTTGAGTCCTCGCAATACTCCATCGAGTAGTCTTTGAAAAGTTGCTGGTGCATTTTTCAAACCGAAAGGCATTCTTTTAAATTGCCAGTGGCCTCCAGGGGTAGAAAATGCTGTTTTATGCCTATCTTCAGGTGCAACTTCCAATTGATGATATCCACTACGTAGATCGATTGTTGAAAAGTATTTACTGTTACCCAAACTGTCAATGATATCTGTAATGTTTGGAAGAGGATAAACATCGGAGATAGTTTGTTTGTTAAGGTGTCTGTAGTCACAACAAAATCTATATTGTTTCGTACCGTCGGGAGACTTCTTTGGAATAATTACAATATTTGAATTATAAGGCGAATCAGAATATTCTATAATTCCATCTTTTAGATGCTGTTCTATAAATTCATCCAGTACTGGCTGTAAGTGATGCGCAACTCTATAAGGCTTCCTATAAACTGGGGGGCTATTTCCTGTTGGGATCCTATGCTGTGTGATGTCTGTTGCTGGCAATGGACCTTCTGCATTAAATAAATCTTGGAACTCAACTAAAACTGCTTCTATCGTGTCTCTATCATTTCCTTTCAAATGCTCAATCTTCTGGCGCAATGCGGTTTTATAGGCGTCTGGTTTCTGACCATCATTAATATCTGACCAAATGAAATCTTCTTCTTCAAAAGTACTGACTGTAGCTACTAATATTCCCTTATGCAACTCTTTGTCCTCCACTCCGAAATTGTCAATATGTACCGGTACTCGGTACTTTTCTTTCTCCCTCAACGTCTTGAACCCGTACAACACTCCTACGTACAAAACAATGTGATACATCTAATTCCTCATTTTCCTCTAATGGCTCTATTAGACACACTGTATCTGTAGGTACTTCGTGGTCAACGGTCATCCAGAGAAGTTTTCCTGAGCCAGATGGTATCTGATCCCGCGAATCAACCTTCAAGGACGTTGCACGCAGTATAGTTGATTTCGCCTTCCGGTTAGGGAAATCTTGCGGCAGAGGGCCCTTTGCAGCGGTGTCACCTAGCTGAAACACTATTCCGCTAAGTTCTACAGTTTGCTGTCTGAGGTCGATTTTAGCGTGATGTTTATTCAGGAAATCCAACCCTAGGATCGCGTCGTACCCGTCAGTTACCTTTGTTACCACTTCTACATCTTCCTGAAATTGTACACCGTGAATATAGAAAATCAATGATGTACATCCTAATGACTTCACTGTACCTCCTCCTACTCCACTCAATCTATACCTTGGAGGGTCATATTTCTTTTCTCCCATACATTCATTACTTACTATTGATACGTTTGCGCCTGTATCCACCAGTATCTTTGCCTCTTTATCCTGTATGGTAGCAGATAACCAGCATTCCGCCTTCACATTCACCTTAATGGCATGAAATTTTATTGGGAACGCCTGGCGGCGGCTCCGACATTCCCGTTTGAGTTTAACTGATTTATATTTCCAAAAACTTTCTTAGACCGGCATTCCTTGAATGTGTGACCTATTCTTTGACAGTTAGTGCATTCAGGTTGTCTGCAGTTTTTTGCTATATGTCCGTGTCGATCGCACCTAAAACATCGTACTCCTGCTGAAAATATATTTCGCTTCTCCTTGTATCTGGCGGCAATGTCAATTTCTTCAAAAGCTGTCGCCACAGATACAGCTTCTGCTAAATTTTTAGGAAACTCTGCCCTGACACGACGGGACGTTTCAGGAGGTAACCCACGTAAAAATGTATCCAGAGCTCAAATTTCTGCCTCTTGTAAAATAACTTTATTTGCTTCATCACTAGTTGTCAACTGATAGGTGTTAATATTAACTTTCCTAATCCTATCTACAAAGCTTTCTAACGACTCGTTTTGCCTCTGAGTGATAGTGTTTAACTGTTCCCTATAAAATCTACAACTGTTCTGTTTTTGAAAACGTTTAAGCAATCCTTTCTTCAATTCCTCAAATGTTGGAACATTCCGTAATTCTTCATGGTATAAGACGTGTGCTTTAGCCTCTCCTGTCAATCTTAACTTTGTCATTTGTAAGAGCTGTTCATCTGACCATGATCCTAACTTTGCAGCTGCTACTAAATCGTCAAAAAGGGCTGTTATGTCCTCGCCAGGTTTACCTGAAAAAGGAGTTACCAAGGCTGCTGCTGAGGAATCTAGGGTGGGAGGGATTGAACTGGTTTGCCTAACCTCACACAACTGCTTAAATAATGCATTATTATCATTTTTAAGCTGTTCTATCTGATTAACTAAGATCTGAATAGTTTCATCAGTAGAGACCGCTTGTGGTGCTGACTCTGACTTTGTACGATTTCGTGTCATCATTTTACCAACTGTTAGTTACACAATCTTACTATACTGAATTTAAAAGATGTTTAAATATTTCCGACAAACTCTTAAAATCATGAGAGAAAATACACTTCTAAATAAAGAAAATATTACGACTGCTATGCAAACCTCTGTCCCTTCACACATTAAAAAAAACTAACTGTGGACCTTTAGTGACTGTCATTCACACCTCATATTGAGCCAAGGGTTCTTTCTCTGACACCAATTGTAACAACTGCTACTGCTTCTGACATCAAATGTAACAATTGTGTTACTCAATGTGACACTTCTGTCACTCAATGTAACTGTGTTTTCTCTTTTGATGCTGTCAATTGTCAGGATGAAAATATTAAATAAATTAACTTTTCTCTCTTAACAACATGTGGGCAGGGTGGGTTCTCCCTTGGCTCGGGTATGAGGTCGAATGAAACATCATTCTTACATAAGTTAACTTTTATTGAAAGTTTCGTACAACTGTATCTTACTGGGACGTTCTGGTTCGGAGAGCGGCAGCCGTGTCGTTTGCGTAGCCTTCTGCTGCGACAGCGGCGGCGGCGGCGGCGGCGGCGGCGTCTGATTACGCGTAGCGGTGTGTATCTCGTGTCGCCGTCTCGCCCAGCTGACCGGAGACGCGCAGCGCGAGGTGGCCCGTTTAATTATTGCGAGCGACGTCGTGCATCGGATGGTGATACCTTGAATGTGGCGTCCCAGTGTTTCTCTTCTCTAAGCGGCCTCGTGTGTTGAGCGTCGACCAGCGGAGCGGCGCGGCGGTGGAAGGCCAGTGTCCCGAACTCGAACCACGGACTCCCGCTTGCCAGTCTTCGGCTGTCAGGTCTTCATCCCAGCTCACAGGTAACTACTGATGTGAGGCCGTCTCCTTCCCGTCCTCACGAGTCACCCGGGTATGTAAAAACCAGACTTCCAATACCTTTTAACTTCTGTCTTCTGGCGCCGCGGCTGCTGCTTGCTATTCCATTACAGCGGCGGACTTGGTGCGTCTGTGCATCTACATCTACATCTACATTGATACTCCGCAAGCCAACCAACGGTGTGTGGCGGAGGGCACTTTACGTGCCACTGTCATTACCTCCCTTTCCTGTTCCAGTCTCGTATGGTTCGCGGGAAGAACGACTGTCTGAAAGCCTCCGTGCGCGCTCTAATCTCTCTAATTTTACATTCGTGATCTCCTCGGGAAGTATAAGTAGGGGGAAGCAATATATTCGATACCTCATCCAGAAACGCACCCTCTCGAAACCTGGCGAGCAAGCTACACCGCGATGCAGAGCGCCTCTCTTGCAGAGTCTGCCACTTGAGTTTATTAAACATCTCCGTAACGCTATCACGGTTACCAATTAACCCAGTGACGAAACGCGCCGCTCTTCTTTGGATCTTCTCTATCTCCTCCGTCAACCCGACCTGGTACGGATCCCACACTGATGAGCAATACTCAAGTATAAGTCGAACGAGTGTTTTGTAAGCCACCTCCTTTGTTGATGGACTACATTTTCTAAGCACTCTCCCAATGAATCTCAACCTGGTACCCGCCTTACCAACAATTAATTTTATGTGATCATTCCACTTCAAATCGTTCCGTACGCATACTCCCAGATATTTTACAGAAGTAACTGCTACCAGTGTTTGTTCCGCTATCATATAATCATACAATAAAGGATCCTTCTTTCTATGTATTCGCAATACATTACATTTGTCTATGTTAAGGGTCAATTGCCACTCCCTGCACCAAGTGCCTATCCGCTGCAGATCTTCCTGTATTTCGCTACAATTTTCTAATGCAGCAACTTCTCTGTATACTACAGCATCATCCGCGAAAAGCAGATGCAGTCTCTTCTTGCATGACGGTCTTCAGCACCGAAACTGACTGAAAACTACAGCTACTCTTCTTTTCTTCCTTCGTCTCTCGTCTTCGTCTCCGTCTGTCTTCATCTGTCTTCATCTGTCGGGCCCACCGCGTCTCGCGTATTTATTCACTTCAGTTCACTGGGGGTGAACGACTTCACGGCCATTGCCTCTTCTGTCACGTTGAAAAGCTTCTCGAAGAATCTTCTTGACCTCGGTCATTGGCTCTTGGAATGTAGGCGGGGGCCTCTGATCGCAGGTGACGACTGAGAAACACGTGAGCCGGTCATTGCTTCTTCCGTCACGTTGAAAGGCTTCTCGAAGAATCTTCTTAACGTCGGTCATTAGCTCTTGGAATGTAGGCGAGAGCCTTTGCTCATGCGACAACTTAGAAACACGTGAGCCGGTCGGGCGATGCCCTGACGGCTGAATCGACAGCGCCCGCTTATGTGGAACCCGCTGACTCCACGGTCATTGTTTCTTCTGTTCTGCCCGTTGAATGCCAGTATGTAACTCTCTAAACTAAACCAAGTTTTCCATTTATATTCTACTTTCTTAGTTCACTTTGATTTCACTAATTTATTTACTTAATTAACACTCAACAATACAAAAGGCACAACGCCGACTTAAGTACATGAAAACTGACTCTTCTTACTGGCTATGCTTTTAACCATTCCTGTGACACTAGTGATGGATTCCGATGCATCACTTCAGGTTTACTGTATCCCTCTGACCTTCTTATTGACGATGAAACACAGAAATTGCATCGGAATTAAATACAAAAGCACAATGCCGACTCAGGTTTAAGGAGACTGGCTCTTCTTACAGTCTATGTTTTGAACCTTTCCTGTGAGACTGGTTTTAGTTTCCGATGCTTCTCTTCAGGTTTACTGTACCCTTTGCACCTTCTTATTGACGCCGAAACACAGAAATTGCATCAGAATTACATACAAAAAGCACAATGCCGACTTAAGTACAAGAAAACTGACTCTTCTTACTGTCTATGTTTTGAACCATTCCTGTGACACTAGTTATAGATTACGATCCTTCACTTCAGGTTTACTGTATACCTGTGACTCTCTTATTGACGATGAAACACAGAAATTGCATCGGAATTAAATACAAAAGGCACAATGCCGACTCAAGTACTAGAAGACTGGGTATACTTCCTGTCTATGTTTTGAACCATTCCTGTGACACTTGTGATGGATTCCGATGCATCACTTCTGGTTTACTGTATCCCTCTGACCTTCTTATTGACGATGAAACACTGAAAATGCATCGGAAATAAATAGAAAAGGCACAATGCCGACTCCAGTACTAGAAAACTGACTCTTCTTACTGGCTGTGTTTGAACCATTCCTGTGACACTAGTTATGGATTCCGATGCATCACTTCCGGTTTACTGTATCCCTCTGACCTTCTTATTGACGATGAAACACAGAAATTGCATCGGAAATAAATAGAAAATTCACAATGCCGACTTAAGTACAAGAAAACAGACTCTTCTTAATATCTATTTTTTGAACCTTCCTCTGACACTAGTTACAGATTCCGATGCATCACTACAGGTTTACTGTATAACTATGACCTCCTTATTGACCATGAATTACAGAAATTGCATCGGAATTTAATAAAAACGGCACAAAGCCGACTTAAGTACAAGAAAACTGACTCTTCTTACTGTCTATGTTTTGAACCATTCCTGTGACACTAGTGATAGATTCCGATGCATCACTTGAGGTTTACTGTATCCCTCTGACCTTCTTATTGACGATGAAACCCTGAAATTGCATCGGAATTAAACACAAAAGGCACAATGCCGACCCAAGTACAAGAAGACTGGGTCTTCTTACTGTCTATGTTTCGAACCATTTCTGTGACACTAGTTATAGATTCCGATGCTTCAGTTCAGGTTTACTGTATCCCTCTGACCTTCTTATTGACGAAGAAACACAGATATTGCATCGGAATTAAATACAAAAGGCACAATGCCGAATTAAGTACAAGAAGACTGACTCTTCTTACTGTATATGTTTTGAACCATTCCTGTGACACTAGTTATAGATTCCGATACTTCACTTCAGGTTTACTGTATCCCTCTGACCTTCGTATTGACGATGAAACACATAAATTGCATCGGAATTAAATACAAAAGGCACAATGCCGACTCAAGTAGAAGTAGACTCTGCTCTTTTTCCTGTCTATGTTTTGAACCATTCCTGTGACACTAGTTATGGATTCCGATGCTTCACTTCAGGTTTACTGTATCCCTCTCACCTTCTTAGTGACGAAGAAACACAGATATTGCATCGGAATTAAATACAAAAGGCACAATTCCGAATTACGTACAAGAAGACTGACTCTTCTTACTGAATATGTTTTGAACCATTCCTGTGACACTAGTTATAGATTCCGATGCTTCACTTCAGGTTTACTGTATTTCTCTGACCGTCGTATTGATGATGAAACACGTAAATTGCATCGGAATTAAATACAAAAGGCACAATGCCGACTTATGTACAAGAAGACTGACTCTTCTTACTGTCTATGTATTGAGCCATTCCTGGGACACTAGTTATAGATTCCGGTGCTTCACTTCTGGTTTACTTTATCCCTTGGACATTCTTATTGACGACGAAACACAGATATTGCATCGGAATTAAATAGAAAAAGCACAATGCTGACTTAAGTACAAGAAAAATTACTCTTTTTAACATCTATGTTTTGAACCATTCCTGTGACACTAGTTATAGATTCCGATGCTTCACTTCAGGTTTACTGTATCCAGCTGACCTTCTTATTGACGATGAAACACAGAAATTGCATCGGAATTAAATACAAAAGGCACAATGCCGACTTAAGTACAAGAAGACTGACTCTTCTTACTGCCTATGTTTTGAACCATTCCTGTGACACTAGTTATAGATTCCGATGCTTCACTTCAGTGTTACTGTATCCCTCTGACCGTCTTATTGACGAAGACACACAGAAATTGCATCGGAATTAAATACAAAAGGCACAATGCCGAGTCAAGTACAAGTAGTATGGCTCTTCTTACTGTCTATGCTTTGAGAATTTCCTGTAAGACCGGTCTTAGATTCCGATGCTTAACTTCAGGTTTACAGTATCCCTTGGACCTACTTATTGACGACGAACACAGAGATTGCATCGGAATTAAATAGAAAATGCACAATGCCGACTTCAGTACAAGATAACTTACTCTTTTTCCTGTATATGTTTTGAACCATTCCTGTGCACTAGTTACAAATTCCGATTATCCACTTCAGGTTTACTGTATCCCTGTGACCGTCGTATTAACGTTGAAACACAGAAATTGCATCGGAATTAAATACAAAAGGCACAATGCCTACTTAAGTACAAGATGACTGACTCTTCCGACTGTCTATGTTTTGAACAATTCCTGTGCCACTAGTTATATATTCCGATGCTTCACTTCAGGTTTACTGTATCCCTCGGACCGTCTTATTGACGATGAAACACAGAAATTGCATCGGAATTGGATACAAAAGGCACAATGACGGCTCAGGTACAAGAAGTCAGGCTCCTCTTACTGTCTATGTTTTGAACCTTTCCTGTCAGACCGGTTTTAGATTCCGATGCTTCAATTCAGGTTTACTGTATCCATTGGACCTTCTTATTGACGACGAAACACAGAAATTGCATCGGAATTAAATAGAAAAGGCACAATGCTAACTTAAGTACAAGAAAAAATACTCTTCTTAACATCTATGTTGTGAACCATTCCTGTGACACTAGTTATAGATTCCGGTGCTTCATTTCAGTTTTACTGTATCCCTCTGACCTTCTTATTGACGATGAAACGCAGAAATTGCATCGGAATTAAATACAAAAGGCACAATGCCGACTCAAGTACAAGAAGACTGACTCTTCTTACTGTCTATGTTTTGAACCATTCCCGTGACACTAGTTACAGATTCCGATGCTCCACTTCAGGTTTACTGTATGCCTCTGACCGTCGTATTGACGATGAAACACAGAAATTGCACCGGAATTAAATACAAAAGGCACAATGCCGACTCAAGTACAAGAAAAATGACTCTTATAATTGTCTAAGTTTGAACCATTCCTGTGACACTAGTTACAGATTCCGATGCTTCACTTCAGGTTTACTGTATCCCTCTGACCTTCATATTGACGATGAAACACAGAAATTGCATCTGAATTAAATACAAAAATCACAATGCCGACTCATGTACAAGAAGACTGACTATTCTTACTGTCTATGTTTTGAACCTTTCGTGTGAGACCGGTTTTAGATTTCGATGTTTCACTTCAGGTTTACTGTATCCCTTGGGCCTTCTTATTGACGCCGAAACACAGAGATTGCATCGGAATTAAATAGAAAAGGCACAATGCCGACTTAAGTACAAGAAAACTGACTCTTCTTACTGTCTATGCTACGAACCATTCCTGTGACACTAGATATAGATTCCGATGCTTCACTTCAGGTTTACTGTATCCCTCTGACCTTCCTATTGACGATGAAACACAGGAATGGCATCGGAATTAAATACAAAAGACACAATGCCGACTTAAGTACAAGAAAACTGACTTTTCTTACTGTCTATGTTTTGAACCGTTCCTGTGACACTAGTTATAGATTCCGATGCTTGACTTCAGTTTTACTGTATCCCTCTGACCGTCTTATTGACGATGAAACACAGAAATTGCAGCGGAATTAAATACAAAAGGCACAATGCCGACTCAAGTACAAGTAGTCTGGCTCTTCTTACTGTCTATGTTTTGAACCTTTCCTGTAATACCGGTATTAGATTCCGATGCTTCACTTCAGGTTTACTGTATCCCTTGGACCTTCTTATTGACGACGAACACAGAAATTGCATCGGAATTTAATAGAAAATGCACAATGCCGACTTCAGCACAAGATAACTTCCTCTTTTTCCTGTCTATGTTTTGAACCATTCCTGTGACACTAGTTATAGATTCCGATGCTTCACTTCAGTTTTACTGTATCCCTCTGACCTTCTTATTGACGATGAAACACAGAAATTGCATCGGAATTAAATACAAACGGCACAATGCCGACTCAAGTACAAGAAGACTGGCTCTTCTTACTGTTTATGTTTTGAACCATTCCTGTGAAACTAGTTATAGATTCCGATGCTTCATTTCAGTTTTACTGTTTCCCTCTGACCTGCTTATTGACTATGAAACACAGAAATTGCATCGGAATTATATACAAAAGGCGCAATGCCGACTCAAGTAAAAGGAGACTGACTCTTCTTACTGTCTATGTATTGAACCATTCCCGTGACACTAGTTATAGATTTACATGCTCCAACTCAGGTTTACTGTATTCCTCTGACCGTCGTATTGACGATGAAACACAGATATTGCATCGGAAATGAATACAAAAGGCACAATGCCGACTCAAGTACAAGAAGACTAGCTCTTCTTACTTTCTATGTTTTGAACCTTTCCTGTGAGACCGGTTTTAGGTTCCGATGCTTCACTTCAGGTTTACTGTATCCCTTGGACCTCCTTATTGACGACGAAACATAGAAATTGCATCGGAATTAAATAGAAAAGACACAATGCCGACTTAAGTACAAGAAAACTGACTTTTCTTACTGTCTATGTTTTGAACCGTACCTGTGACACTAGTTATAGATTCCGATGCTTGACTTCAGTTTTACTGTATCCCTCTGACCGTCTTATTGACGATGAAACACAGAAATTGCATCGGAATTAAATACAAAAGGCACAATGCCGACTCAAGTACAAGTAGTCTGGCTCTTCTTACTGTCTATGTTTTGAACCTTTCCTGTAATACCGGTCTTAGATTCCGATGCTTCACTTCAGGTTTACTGTATCCCTCTGACCGACGTAATGACGATGAAACATAGAAATTGCATCGGAATTAAATACAAAAGTCATAATGCCGACTGAAGTACAAGAAGTCTAGGTATACTTCCTGTCTATGTTTGAACCATTCCTGTGACACTAGTTATAGATCCCGATTCTTCACTTCAGGTTTACTGTATCCAGCTGACCTTCTTATTGACGATGAAACACAGAAATTGCATCGGAATTAAATACAAAAGGCACAATGCCGACTTAAGTACAAGAAGTCTGACTCCTCTTACTGTCTATGATTTGAACCATTCCTGTGACACTAGTTATAGGTTCCGATGCTTCACTTCAGTTTTACTGTATCCCTCTCACCTTCTTATTGACAAATGAAACACAGAAATTGCATCGGAATTAAATACAAAAGGCACAATGCCGACTCAAGCACAAGAAGCCTGTCTCTTCTTACTGTCTATGTTTTGAATCATTCTTGTGACACTAGTTATAGATTCCGATGCTTCACTTCAGGTTTACTGTATCCCTCTGACCGTCATATTGACGATGAAACACAGAAATTGCATCGTAATTAAATACAAAAGGCACAATGCCGACTTAAGTAGAAGAAAACAGACTCTTCTTAATATCTATTTTTTGAACCATTCCTGTGACACTAGTTACAAATTCCGATGCATCACTGTATCCCTCTGACCTTCTTATTGACGATGAAACACAGAAAATGCATCGGAATAAAATACAAAAGGCACAATGCCGACTTAAGTACGAGAAAACTGACTCTTCTTACTGGCTAAGTTTGAACCATTCCTGTGACACTAGTTATAGATTCCGATGCTTCACTTCGGGTTAGTGTATCCCTCTGACCTCCTTATTGACGATGAAATACAGAAATTGCATCGGAATTAAATACAAAAAGCACAATGCCGACTTAAGTACAAGAAAACTGACTCTTCTTACTGTCTATGTTTTGAACCATTCCTGTGACACTAGTGATAGATTCCGATGCTTCACTTCAGGTTTACTGTATCCCTCTGACCTTCTTATTGACGATGAAACACAGAAATTGCTTCGGAATTAAATACAAAAGGCACAATGACGACTCAAGTTTAAGGAGACTGGCTCTTCTTATTGTCTATGTTTTGAACCTTTCCTGTGAGACTGGTTTTAGATTCCGATGCTTCACTTTAAGTTTACTGTACCCTTTGGACCTTATTAATGACGCCGAACGCAGAAATTGCATAGGAATTACATACAAAAGGCACAATGCCTACTTAAGTACAAGAAAACTGACTCGTCTTACTGTCTATGTTTTGAATCATTCCTGGGACACTAGTTATAGATTACTATGCTTCACTTCAGGTTTACTGTATCCCTCTGACCTTCTTATTGACGATAAAACACAGAAATTACATCGGAATTAAATACAAAATGCACAATGCCGACTTAAGTACAAGAAAACTGACTCTTCTTACCGTTTATGTTTTGAACCATTCCTGTGACACTAGTTATAGATTCCGATGCTTCACTTCAGGTTTACTGAATCCCTGTGACCATCTTATTGTCGATGAAACACAGAAATTGCATCGGAATTAAATACAAAAGGCACAATGCCGACTCAAGTTTAAGAAGACTGGCTCTTCTTACTGTCTATGTTTTGAACCTTTTCTGTGAGACTCGTTTTAGATTCCGATGCTTCACTTCAGGTTTACTGTAATCTTTGGACCTTCTTATTGACGCTGAAATACAGACTTTGCATCGGAATTAAATACAAAAGGCACAATGCCGACATAAGTACAAGAAGACTGACTCTTCTTACTAACTATGTTTGAACCATTCCTGTGACACTAGTTATAGATTCCGATGCTTCACTTCGGGTTTACTGTATGCCTCTGACCTCCGTATAGACGAGGAAACACAGAAATTGCATCGGATTAAATACAAAAGGTACAATGCCGACTTAAGTACATGATAACTGACTCTTCTTACTGTCTATGTTTTGAACCATTCCTGTGACACTAGTTATAGATTCCGATGCATCACTTCAGGTTCACTGTATCCCTCTGACCTTTTTATTGACGATGAAACACAGAAATTGCATCAAAATTAAATACAAAAGGCACAATGCCGACTCAAGTTTAAGAAGACTGGCTCTTCTTACTGTCTATGTTTTCAACCTTTTCTGTGAGACTAGTTTTAGATTCCATTGCTTCGCTTCAGGTTTACTGTACCCTTTGGACCTTCTAATTGACGCCGAAGTACAGAAATTGCATCGGAATTAAATAGAAAAGGCACAATGCCGACTTAAGTACAAGAAAACTGACTCTTCTTACAGTCTATGTTATTAACCATTCCAGTGACACTAGTTACAGAATCCGATGCATCACTTCAGGTTTACTGTATCCCTCTGACCTTCTTATTGGCGATGAAACACAGAAATTGCATCGGAATTAAATACAAAAGGCACAATGCCGACTCAAGAACAAGAAGACGGGCTCTTCTTACTGCCTATGTTTTGAAACATTTCTGTGACACTTGTTATAGATTCCGATGCTTCACATCAGTTTTACAGTATCCCTCTGACCTTCTTATTGACGAGGAAACACAGATATTGAAACGGAATTAAATACAAAACGCACACTGCCGACTTAAGTACAAGAAGACTGACTCTTCTTACTGTCTATGCTTTGAACCATTCCTGTGACACTAGTTATAGATTCCAATGCTTCAATTCAGGTTTACTGTAACCCTCTGTCCTTCGTATTGACGATGAAACACAGAAATTGCATCGGAATAAAATACAAAATGCACAATGCCGACTCAAGTACAAGAATACTGGCTCTTCTTCCTCTCTATGTTTTGAACCATTCCTGTGACACTAGTTATGGATTCCGATGCTTCACTTCAGGTTTACTGTATCCAGTTGACCTTCGTATTGACGATGAAACACAGAAATTGCATCGGAATTAAGTACAAAAGGCACAATGCCGACTTAAGTTCAAGATGTCTGACTCTTCTTACTGTTTATGTTTTGAACCATTCCTGTTACACTAGTTATAGATTCCGATTCTTCACTTCAGTTTTACTGTATCCCTCTGAATTCCTTATGGACGATGAAACACAGAAATTGCATCGGAGTTAAATACAAAAGGAACAATGCCGACTTAAGTACAAGAAAACTGACTCTTCTTACTGTCTATGTTTTGAACCATTCCTGTGACACTAGTGATAGATTCCGATGTTTCACTTCAGGTTTACTGTATCCCTCTGACCTTCTTATTGACGATGAAACACTGAAATTGCATCGGAGTTAAATACAAAAGGCACAATGCCGACTCAAGTTTAAGAAGACTGGCTCTTCTTACTGTCTATGTTTAGAACCTTTCCTGTGGGTCCGGTTTAGATTCTGATGCTTCACTTCAGGTGACTGTATCTCTTGGACCTTCTTATTGACGACGAAACACAGAAATTGCATCGGAATTAAATAGAAAAGGCACAATGCCGACTGAAGTACAAGAAAACAGACTCTTCTTAATATCTATGTTTTAACCATTCCTGTGACACTAGTTATAGATTCCGATGCTCACTTCAGGATTACTGTGTCCCTCTGACCTTCTTATTGGCGATGAAACACAGAAATTGCATCGGAATTAAATACAAAAGGCACAATGCCCACTCAAGTACAAGAAGACTGGCTCTTCTTACTGTCTATGTATTGAACCATTTCTGTGACACTAGTTATAGATTCCGATGCTTCACTGCAGGTTTACTGTATCCCTCTGTCCTTCTTATTGACGAGGAAACACAGATATTGCATAGGAATTAAATACAAAAGGCACAATGCCGACTTAAGCACAAGAACACTGACTCTTCTTACTGGCTATGTTTGAACCATTCCTGTGTCACTAGTTATAGATTCCGATGCTTCACTTCGGGTTTACTGTATGCCTCTGACCTCAATATAGACGATGAAACACAGAAATTGCATCGCAATTATATACAAAAGGCACAATGCCGACTCAAGTTTAAGAAGAATGGCTCTTCTTACTGCCTATGTTTTGACCTTTTCTGTGAGACTAGTTTTAGATTCCATTGCTTCGCTTCAGGTTTACTGTACCGTTTGGACCTTCTAATTGACGCCGAAGTACAGAAATTGCATCGGAATTAAGTAGAAAAGGCACAATGCCGACTTAAGTACAAGAAAACTGTCTCTTCTTACAGTCTATGTTATTAACCATTCCTGTGACACTAGTTACAGAATCCGATGCATCACTTCAGGTTTACTGTATCCCTCTGACCTTCTTATTGGCGATGAAACACAGAAATTGCATCGGAATTAAATACAAAAGGCACAATGCCGACTCAAGAACAAGAAGACGGGCTCTTCTTACTGCCTATGTTTTGAACCATTTCTGTGACACTTGTTATAGATTCCGATGCTTCACATCAGTTTTACAGTATCCCTCTGACCTTCTTATTGACGAGGATACACAGATATTGAATCGGAATTAAATACAAAAGGCACACTGCCGACTTAAGTACAAAAAGACTGACTTATCTTACTGTCTATGCTTTGAACCATTTCTGTGACACTAGTTATAGATTCCAATGCTTCAATTCAGGTTTACTGTAACCCTCTGTCCTTCGTATTGACGATGAAACACAGAAATTGCATCGGAATTAAATACAAAATGCACAATGCCGACTCAGGTACAAGAATACTGGCTCTTCTTCCTGTCTATGTTTTGAACCATTCCTGTGACACTAGTTATGGATTCCGATGCTTCACTTCAGGTTTACTGTATCCAGTTGACCTTCTTATTGACGATGAAACACAGAAATTGCAGCGAAATTAAGTACAAAAGGCACAATGCCGACTTAAGTACAAGAAGTCTGACTCTTCTTACTGTTTATGTTTTGAACCATTCCTTTTACACTAGTTATAGATTCCGATTCTTCACTTCAGTTTTACTGTATCCCTCTGACCTCCTTATAGACGACGAAACACAGAAATTGCATCGGAGTTAAATACAAAAGGCACAATGCCGACTTAAGTACAAGAAAACTGACTCTTCTTACTGTCTATGTTTTGAACCATTCCTGTGACACTAGTGATAGATTCCGATGTTTCACTTCAGGTTTACTGTATCCCTCTGACCTTCTTATTGACGATGAAACACTGAAATTGCATCGGAGTTAAATGCAAAAGGCACAATGCCGACTCAAGTGTAAGAAGACTGGCTCTTCTTACTTTCTATGTTTAGAACCTTTCCTGTGGGTCCGGTTTAGATTCCGATGCTTCACTTCAGGTTGACTGTATCTCTTGGACCTTCTTATTGACGACGAAACACAGAAATTGCATCGGAATTATATAGAAAAGGCACAATGCCGACTGAAGTACAAGAAAACAGACTCTTCTTAATATCTATGTTTTAACCATTCCTGTGACACTAGTTATAGATTCCGATGCTCACTTCAGGATTACTGTATACCTGTGACCCTCTTATTGACGATGAAACACATAAATTGCATCGGAATTAAATTCAAAAGCACAATGCCGACTTAAGTACAAGAAAACTGACTCTTCTAACTGTCTGTGTTTTGAACCATTCCCGTGACACTAGTTATAGATACCGATGTTTCACTTCACGTTTGCTGTGTCCCTCTGACCTTCTTATTGACGATGAAACACAGAAATTGCATCGGAATTAAATACAAAAGGCACAATGCCGACTCATGTACAAGAAAACTGACTCTTCTTACAGTCTATGTTTTGAACCATTCCTGTGACACTAGTGATAGATTCCGATGCTTCACTTCAGGTTCACTGTATTCCTCTGACCTTCTTATTGTCGATGAAACACAGAAATTGCATCGGAATTAAATACAAAAGGCACAATGTCGACTCAAGTTTAAGATGACTGGCTCTACTTACTGTCTATGTTTTGAACCTTTTCTGTGAGACTGGTTTTAGATTCCGATGCTTCACTTCAGGTTTACTGTACTCTTAGGACCTTCTTATTGCCGCTGCAATACAGACATTGCATCGGAATTAAATGAAAAAGGCACAATGCCGACTTAAGTACAAGACAACTGAATCTTCTTACAGTCTATGTTATTAACCATTCCTGTGACACTAGTTATAGATTCCGATGCTTCACTTCAGGTTTACAGTATCCCTCTGACCTCCTTATTGACGAGGAAACACAGATATTGAATCGGAATTATATACAAAAGGCACAATGCCGACTTAAGTACAAGAAGACTGACTCTTCTTACTGTCTATGCTTTGAACCATTCCTGTGACACTAGTTATAGATTCCGATGCTTCACTTCAAGTTTACTGTATCCCCCTGACCTTCGTATTGACGATGAAACACAGAAATTGCATCGGAATTAAATACCAAAGGCACAATGCCGAATCAAGCACAAGAATACTGGCTCTTCTTCGTGTCTATGTTTTGAACCATTCCTGTGACACTAGTTATGGATTCCGATGCTTCACTTCAGGTTTACTGTATCCAGTTGACCTTCTTATTGACGATGAAACACAGAAATAGCATCGGAATTAAGTACAAAAGGCACAATGCCGACTTAAGCACAAGTAGTCTGACTTTTCTTACTGTTTATGTTTTGAACCATTCCTGTTACACTAGTTATAGATTCCGATGCTTCACTTCAGTTTTACTGTATCCCTCTGACCTCCTTATAGATGATGAAACACAGAAATTGCATCGGAATAAAATACAAAAGGCACAATGCCGACTTAAGTACAAGTAAACTGACTCTTCTTACTGTCTATGTTTTGAACCATTCCTGTGACACTAGTGATAGATTCCGATGCTTCACTTCAGGTTTACTGTATCCCTCTGACCATCTTATTGACGATGAAACACTGAAATTGCATCGGAGTTAAATACAAAGTGCACAATGCCGACTCAAGTTTAAGAAGACTGGCTCTTCTTACTGTCTATGTTTTGAAACTTTCCTGTGAGACTGGTTTTAGATTCCGATGCTTCCTTCATGTTTACTGTACCCTTTGGACCTTCTTATTGACGCCGAAATACAGAAATTGCATCGGAATTAAATACAAAAAGCACAATGCCGACTTAAGTACAAGAAAACTGACTCTTCTTACTATCTATGTTTTGAACCATTCCTGTGACACTAGTTACAGATTCCGATGTTTCACTTCAGGTTTACTGTGTCCCTCTGACCTTCTTATTGACGATGAAACACAGAAATTGCATCGGAATTAAATACAAAATGCACAATGCTGACTCACGTGCAAGAAGACTGGCACTTCTTACTCTCTACGTATTGAACCATGTCTGTGACACTAGTTATAGATTCCGATGCTTCACTTCAGGTTTACTGTATCCCTCTGACCTTCTTATAGACGAGGAAACACAGATATTGCATCGGAATTAAAGACAAAAGGCACAATGCCGACTTAAGAACAAGATAACTGACTCTTCTTACTGTGTATGTTTTGAACCATTCCTGTGACACTAGTGATAGATTCCGATGCTTCAGTTCAGTTTTACTGTATCCCTCAGACCGTCTTATTGACGATGAAACACAGAAATTGCATCGGAATTAAATACAAAAGGCACAATGCCGACTCAGGTACAAGTAGTCTGGCTCTTCTTACTGTCTATGTTTTGAAACTTTCCTGTAATACCGGTCTTAGATTCCGATGCTTCACTTCAGGTTTACTGTATCCCTTGGACCTTCTTATTGACGACGAACATAGAAATTGCATCGGAATTAAATAGAAAATGCACATTGCCGACTTCAGTACAAGATAACTTCCTCTTTTTCCTGTCTATGATTTGAACCATTCCTGTGACACTAGTTATAGATTCCGATGCTTCACTTCAGGTTTACTGTATCTAGCTGACCTTATTATTGACGATAAAACACAGAAATTGCAACAGAATTAAATACAATAGGCACAATGCCGACCTAAGTACAAGAAGACTGAATCCTCTTACTGTCTATGTTTTGAATCATTCCTGTGACACTAGTTATAGATTCCGATGCTTCACTTCAATTTAACTGTATCCCTCTGACCTTCTTATTGACGATGAAACACAGAAATTGCATCGGAATGAAATACAAAAGGCACAATGCCGATTCAAGTACAAGAAAACAGGCTCTTCTTAATATCTATGTTTTGAACCATTCCTGTGACACTAGTTATAGATTCCGATGCATCACTTCAGGTTTACTGTATCATTCTGACCATCTTATTGACGACGAAACACAGGAAATGCATCGGGACTATATACAAAAGGCACAATGCCGACTTAAGTACAAGAAGAATGACTCTTCTCACTGTCTATGTTTTGAACCATTCCTGTGACACTAGTTACAGATTCCGATGCATCACTTCAGGTTTACTGTATCCCTCTGACCTTCTTATTGACGATGAAACACAGAAAATGCATCGGAATAAAATACAAAAGGCACAATGCTGACTTAAGTACAAGAAAACTGACTCTTCTTTCTGGCTAAGTTTGAACCATTCCTGTGACACTAGTTATAGTTTCCGATGCTTTACTTCGGGTTTACTGTATCCCTCTGTCCTCCTTATTGACGATGAAATACAGAAATTGCATCGGAATTAAATACAAAAGGCACAATGCCGACTTAAGTACAAGAAAACTACTCTTCTTACTGTCTATGTTTTGAACCATTCGTATGACAGTAGTGATAGATTCCGATGCTTCACTTCAGGTTTACTGTAACCCTCTGACCTTCTTATTGACGATGAATCACAGAAATTGCATCGGAATTAAATACAAAAGGCACATTGCCGACTTAAGTTTATGGAGACTGGCTCATCTTACTGTCTATGTTTTGAACCTTTCCTGTGAGACTGGTTTTAGATTCGGATGCTTCACTTCAGGTTTACTGTACCCTTTGGACCTTCTTA
Organism: Schistocerca piceifrons; assembly: GCF_021461385.2. Taxonomy (NCBI): domain Eukaryota; kingdom Metazoa; phylum Arthropoda; class Insecta; order Orthoptera; family Acrididae; genus Schistocerca; species Schistocerca piceifrons. The sequence continues at coordinate 16,233 of NW_025728143.1, read as the reverse complement.
ATGACGCCGAAACGCAGAAATTGCATCGGAATTACATACAAAAGGCACAATGCCTACTTAAGTACAAGAAAACTGACTCTTCTTACTGTCTATGTATTGAACCATTCCTGTGACACAAATTATAGATTCCGATGCTTCACTTCAGGTTTACTGTATCCCTCTGACCTTCTTATTGACGATGAAACACGTAAATTGCATCGGAATTAAATACAAAAGGCACAATGCCCACTTAAGTACAAGAAGACTGACTTTTCTTACTGTCTATGCTTTAAACCATTCCTCTGACACTAGTTATTGATTCCGATGCTTCACTTCAGGTTTACTGTATCCCTCTGACCTTCATATTGACGATGAAACACAGAAATTGCATCGGAATTAAGTACAAAAGGCACAATGCCGACTTAGGTACAAGAAGTCTGACTCTTCTTACTGTTTATGTTTTGAACCATTCCTGTTACACTAGTTATAGATTCCGATGCTTCACTTCAGTTTTACTGTATCCCTCTGACCTCCTTATAGATGATGAAACACAGAAATTGCATCGGAATTAAATACAAAAGGCACAATGCCGACTTAAGTACAAGTAAACTAACTCTTCTTACTGTCTATGATTTGAACCATTCCTGTGACACTAGTGGTAGATTCCGATGCTTCACTTCAGGTTTACTGTATCCCTCTGTCCTCCTTATTGACGATGAAACACTGAAATTGCATCGGAGTTAAATACAAAGTGCACAATGCCGACTCAAGTTTAAGAAGACTGGCTCTTCTTACTGTCTATGTTTTGAACCTTTCCTGTGAAACTGGTTTTAGATTCCGATGCTTCCTTCAGGTTTACTGTACACTTTGGACCTTCTTATTGACGCCGAAATACAGAAATTGCCTCGGAATTAAATACAAAAGGCACAATGCCGACTTAAGTACAAGAAAACTGACTCTTCTTACTATCTATGTTTTGAACCATTCCTGTGACACTAGTTACAGATTCCGATGTTTCACTTCATGTTTACTGTGTCCCTCTGACCTTCTTATTGACGATGAAACACAGAAATTGCATCGGAATTAAATACAAAAGGCACAATGCCGACTCAAGTACAAGAAGACTGGCACTTCTTACTCTCTATGTATTGAACCATTTCTGTAACACTAGTTATAGATTCCGATGCTTCACTTCGGGTTTACTGTATCCCTCTCACCTTCTTATAGACGAGGAAACACAGATATTGCATCGGAATTAAAGACAAAAGGCACAATGCCGACTTAAGTACAAGATAACTAACTCTTCTTACTGTGTATGTTTTGAACCATTCCTGTGACACTAGTGATAGATTCCGATGCTTCACTTCAGTTTTACTGTATCCCTCTGACCGTCTTATTGACGATGAAACACAGAAATTGCATCGGAATTAAATACAAAAGGCACAATGCCGACTCAGGTGCAAGTGGTCTGGCTCTTCTTACTGTCTATGTTTTGAACCTTTCCTGTAATACCGGTCTTAGATTCCGATGCTTCACTTCAGGTTTACATACAGTAAACCTTGGACCTTCTTATTGACGACGAACACAGAAATTGCATCGGAATTAAATAGAAAATGCACATTGCCGACTTCAGTACAAGATAACTTCCTCTTTTTCCTGTCTATGTTTTGAACCATTCCTGTGACACTAGTTATAGATTCCGATGCTTCACTTCAGGTTTACTGTATCTAGCTGACCTTATTATTGACGATAAATCACAGAAATTGCAACAGAATTAAATACAATAGGCACAATGCCGACCTAAGTACAAGAAGACTGAATACCCTTACTGTCTATGTTTGAATCATTCCTGTGACACTAGTTATAGATTCCGATGCATCACTTCAGGTTTACTGTATCATTCTGACCATCGTATTGACGACGAAACACAGGAAATGCATCGGAACTATATACAAAAGGCACAATGCCGACTTAAGTTCTAGAAGACTGACTCTTCTTACTGTCTATGTTTTGAACCATTCCCGTAACACTAGTTATAGATTCAGATGCTTCACTTCAGGTTTACTGTATCCCTCTGACCGTCGTATTGACGATGAAACATAGAGATTGCATCGGAATTAAATACAAAAGTCACAATGCCGATTCAAGTACAAGAAGACTGGGTATATTTCCTGTCTATGTTTTGAACCATTCCTGTGACACTAGTTATAGATTCCGATGCTTTACTTCGGGTTTACTGTATCCCTCTGTCCTCCTTATTGACGATGAAATACAGAAATTGCATCGGAATTAAATACAAAAGACACAATGCCGACTTAAGTCCAAGAAAACTGACTCTTCTTACTGTCTATGATTTGAACCATTCGTATGACAGTAGTGATAGATTCCGATGCTTCACTTCAGGTTTACTGTATCCCTCTGACCTTCTTATTGACGATGAAACACGTAAATTGCATCGGAATTAAATACAAAAGGCACAATGCCCACTTAAATACAAGAAGACTGACTTTTCTTACTGTCTATGTTTAAACCATTCCTCTGACACTAGTTGTTGATTCCGATGCTTCACTTCAGGTTTACTGTATCCCTCTGACCTTCATATTGTCGATGAAACACAGAAATTGCATCGGAATTCAATACAAAAGGCTAAATGCCAACTCAAGTACAAGAGGACTGGCTCTTCTTACTGTCTATGTTTTGAACCATTTATGTGACAGTAGTTATGGATTCCGATGCTTCACTTCAGGTTTACTGTATCCCTTTGACCTACTTATTGAAGAAGAAACACAGATATTGCATCGGAATTAAATACAAAAGGCACAATGCCGACTTAAGTACAAGAACACCGACTCTTCTTACTGGCTATGATTGAACCATTCCTGTGACACTATTTATAGATTACGATGCTCCACTTCGGGTTTTACTGTATGCCTCTGACCTCCGTATAGACGATGAAACACAGAAATTGCATTGCAATTAAATACAAAAGGCACAATGCCGACTTAAGTACAAGATAACTGACTCTTCTTACTGTCTATGTTTTGAACCATTCCTGTGACACTAGTGATAGATACCGATGCTTCACTTCAGGTTCACTGTATCCCTCTGACCATCCTATTGACGATGAAACACAGAAATTGCATCGGAATTAAATACAAAAGGCACAATGCAGACTCAAGTTTATGGAGACTGGCTCTTCTAACTGTCTATGTTTTGAACCTTTCCTGTGAGACTGGTTTTAGATTCCGATGCTTCACTTCAGGTTTACTGTACCCTTTGGACCTTCTTAATGACGCAGAAACGCAGAAATTGCATCGGAATTACATACAAAAGGCACAATGCCTACTTAAGTACAGGAAAACTGACTCTTCTTACTGTCTATGTTTTGAACCATTCCTGTGACACTAGTTATAGATTCCGATGCTTCACTTCAGGTTTACTGAATCCCTGTGACCCTCTTATTGTCGATGAAACACAGACATTGCATCGGAAATAAATACAAAAGGCACAACGCCGACTTAAGTTCAAGGAAACTGACCCTTCTTACTGTCTATGTTTTGAACCATTCCTGTGACACTAGTTATAGATTCTGATGCTTCACTTCAGGTATACTGTATCCCTCTGACCTTCTTATTGACGATGAAGCACGTAAATTGCATTGGAATTAAATACAAAAGGCACAATGCCCACTTAAGTACAAGAAGACTGACTTTTCATACTGTCTATATTTTGAACCATTCCTGTGACATTAGTTATTGATTCCGATGCTTCACTTCAGGTTTACTGTATCCCTCTGACTTCACATTGACGATGAAACACAGAAATTGCATCGGAATTAAACACAAAAGGCACAATGCCGACTCAAGTACAAGAAGACTGACTTTTCTTACTGTCTATATTTTGAACCATTCCTGTGACACCAGTTATACATTCCGATGCTTCACTTCAGGTTTACTGTATCCCTCTGACCGTCGTATTGACGATGAAACATAGAGATTGCATCGGAATTAAATACAAAAGTCACAATGCCGATTCAAGTACAAGAAGACTGGGTATATTTCCTGTCTATGTTTTGAACCATTCCTGTGACACTAGTTATAGATTCCGATGCTTTACTTCGGGTTTACTGTATCCCTCTGTCCTCCTTATTGACGATGAAATACAGAAATTGCATCGGAATTAAATACAAAAGACACAATGCCGACTTAAGTCCAAGAAAACTGACTCTTCTTACTGTCTATGATTTGAACCATTCGTATGACAGTAGTGATAGATTCCGATGCTTCACTTCAGGTTTACTGTATCCCTCTGACCTTCTTATTGACGATGAAACACGTAAATTGCATCGGAATTAAATACAAAAGGCACAATGCCCACTTAAATACAAGAAGACTGACTTTTCTTACTGTCTATGTTTAAACCATTCCTCTGACACTAGTTGTTGATTCCGATGCTTCACTTCAGGTTTACTGTATCCCTCTGACCTTCATATTGTCGATGAAACACAGAAATTGCATCGGAATTCAATACAAAAGGCTAAATGCCAACTCAAGTACAAGAGGACTGGCTCTTCTTACTGTCTATGTTTTGAACCATTTATGTGACAGTAGTTATGGATTCCGATGCTTCACTTCAGGTTTACTGTATCCCTTTGACCTACTTATTGAAGAAGAAACACAGATATTGCATCGGAATTAAATACAAAAGGCACAATGCCGACTTAAGTACAAGAACACCGACTCTTCTTACTGGCTATGATTGAACCATTCTGTGACACTATTTATAGATTACGATGCTCCACTTCGGGTTTTACTGTATGCCTCTGACCTCCGTATAGACGATGAAACACAGAAATTGCATTGCAATTAAATACAAAAGGCACAATGCCGACTTAAGTACAAGATAACTGACTCTTCTTACTGTCTATGTTTTGAACCATTCCTGTGACACTAGTGATAGATACCGATGCTTCACTTCAGGTTCACTGTATCCCTCTGACCATCCTATTGACGATGAAACACAGAAATTGCATCGGAATTAAATACAAAAGGCACAATGCAGACTCAAGTTTATGGAGACTGGCTCTTCTAACTGTCTATGTTTTGAACCTTTCCTGTGAGACTGGTTTTAGATTCCGATGCTTCACTTCAGGTTTACTGTACCCTTTGGACCTTCTTAATGACGCAGAAACGCAGAAATTGCATCGGAATTACATACAAAAGGCACAATGCCTACTTAAGTACAGGAAAACTGACTCTTCTTACTGTCTATGTTTTGAACCATTCCTGTGGACACTAGTTATAGATTCCGATGCTTCACTTCAGGTTTACTGAATCCCTGTGACCCTCTTATTGTCGATGAAACACAGACATTGCATCGGAAATAAATACAAAAGGCACAACGCCGACTTAAGTTCAAGGAAACTGACCCTTCTTACTGTCTATGTTTTGAACCATTCCTGTGACACTAGTTATAGATTCTGATGCTTCACTTCAGGTATACTGTATCCCTCTGACCTTCTTATTGACGATGAAGCACGTAAATTGCATTGGAATTAAATACAAAAGGCACAATGCCCACTTAAGTACAAGAAGACTGACTTTTCATACTGTCTATATTTTGAACCATTCCTGTGACATTAGTTATTGATTCCGATGCTTCACTTCAGGTTTACTGTATCCCTCTGACTTCACATTGACGATGAAACACAGAAATTGCATCGGAATTAAACACAAAAGGCACAATGCCGACTCAAGTACAAGAAGACTGACTTTTCTTACTGTCTATATTTTGAACCATTCCTGTGACACCAGTTATAGATTCCGATGCTTCACTTCAGATTTACTGTATCCCTCTGACCGTCGTATTGATGATGAAAGACAGAAATTGCATCGGAATTAAATACAAGAGGCACAATGCCGACTCAAGTACAAGAAGACTGGCTCTTCTTACTGTCTATGTTTGAACCTTTCCTGTGAGCCCGGTTTTAGATTCCGATGCTTCACTTCAGGTTTACTGTATCCCTCTGACCTTCGTATTGACGATGAAACACAGAAATTGTATCGGAATTAAATACAAAAGGCACAATGCCGACTCAAATACAAGAAGACAGGCTGTTCTTCCTGTCTATGTTTTGAACCATTCCTGTGACACTAGTAATGGATTCCGATGCTTCACTTCTGGTTTACTGTATCCAGTTGACCTTCTTATTGACGATTAAACACAGAAATTGCATCGGAATTAGGTACAAAAGGCACAATGCCGACTTAAGTACAAGAAGTCTGACTCTTCTTACTGTCTATGTTTTGAACCATTCCTGTTACACTAGTTATAGATTCCGATGCTTCACTTCAGTTTTACTGTATACCTCTGACCTCCTTATAGACGATGAAACATAGAAATTGCATCGGAATTAAATACAAGTGGCACAATGCCGACTTAAGTACAAGAAGACTGGCTCTTCTTACTGTCTATGTTTGAACCTTTCCTGTGAGCCCGGTTTTAGATTCCGATGCTTCACTTCAGGTTTACTGTATCCCTCTGACCTTCGTATTGACGATGAAACACAGAAATTGTATCGGAATTAAATACAAAAGGCACAATGCCGACTCAAATACAAGAAGACTGGCTGTTCTTCCTGTCTATGTTTTGAACCATTCCTGTTACACTAGTAATGGATTCCGATGCTTCACTTCTGGTTTACTGTATCCAGTTGACCTTCTTATTGACGATTAAACACAGAAATTGCATCGGAATTAGGTACAAAAGGCACAATGCCGACTTAAGTACAAGAAGTCTGACTCTTCTTACTGTCTATGTTTTGAACCATTCCTGTTACACTAGTTACAGATTCCGATGCTTCACTTCAGTTTTACTGTATCCCTCTGACCTCCTTATAGACGATGAAACATAGAAATTGCATCGGAATTAAATACAAGTGGCACAATGCCGACTTAAGTACAAGAAGACTGGCTCTTCTTACTGTCTATGTATTGAACCATTTCAGTGACACTAGTTATAGATTCCAATGCTTCACTTCAGGTTTACTGTATCCCTCTGTCCTTCTTATTGACGAGGAAACACAGATATTGCATCGGAATGAAATACAAAAGGCACAATGCCGATACAAGTACAAGAAAACAGGCTCTTCTTAATATCTATGTTTTGAACCATTCCTGTGACACTAGTTATAGATTCCGATGCATCACTTCAGGTTTACTGTATCATTCTGACCATCTTATTGACGACGAAACACAGGAAATGCATCGGAACTATATACAAAAGGCACAATGCCGACTTAAGTTCTAGAAGACTGACTCTTCTTACTGTCTATGTTTTGAACCATTCCCGTAACACTAGTTATAGATTCAGATGCTTCACTTCAGGGTTACTGTATCCCTCTGACCGTCGTATTGACGATGAAACATAGAAATTGCATCGGAATTAAATACAAAAGTCACAATGCCGACGCAAGTACAAGAAGACTGGGTATACTTCCTGTCTATGTTTTGAACCATTCCTGTGACACTAGTTATTGATTCCGATGCTTTACTTCAGGTTTACTGTATCCAGCTGACCGTCTTATTGACAATGAAACACAGAAATTGCATCGGAATTAAATACAAAACGCACAATGCCGACTTAAGTACAAGAAGAATGACTCTTCTCACAGTCTATGTTTTGAACCATTCCTGTGACACTAGTTACAGATTCCGATGCATCACTTCAGGTTTACTGTATCCCTCTGACCTTCTTATTGACGATGAAACACAGAAAATGCATCGGAATAAAATACAAAAGGCACAATGCTGACTTAAGTACAAGAAAACTGACTCCTCTTTCTGGCTAAGTTTGAACCATTCCTGTGACACTAGTTATAGTTTCCGATGCTTTACTTCGGTTTACTGTATCCCTCTGTCCTCCTTATTGACGATGAAATACAGAAATTGCATCGGAATTAAATACAAAAGGCACAATGCCGACTTAAGTACAAGAAAACTACTCTTCTTACTGTCTATGTTTTGAACCATTCGTATGACTGTAGTGATAGATTCCGATGCTTCACTTCAGGTTTACTGTAACCCTCTGACCTTCTTATTGACGATGAATCACAGAAATTGCATCGGAATTAAATACAAAAGGCACATTGCCGACTTAAGTTTATGGAGACTGGCTCATCTTACTGTCTATGTTTTGAACCTTTCCTGTGAGACTGGTTTTAGATTCGGATGCTTCACTTCAGGTTTACTGTACCCTTTGGACCTTCTTAATGACGCCGAAACGCAGAAATTGCATCGGAATTACATACAAAAGGCACAATGCCTACTTAAGTACAAGAAAACTGACTCTTCTTACTGTCTATGTATTGAACCATTCCTGTGACACAAATTATAGATTCCGATGCTTCACTTCAGGTTTACTGTATCCCTCTGACCTTCTTATTGACGATGAAACACGTAAATTGCATCGGAATTAAATACAAAAGGCACAATGCCCACTTAAGTACAAGAAGACTGACTTTTCTTACTGTCTATGCTTTAAACCATTCCTCTGACACTAGTTATTGATTCCGATGCTTCACTTCAGGTTTACTGTATCCCTCTGACCTTCATATTGACGATGAAACACAGAAATTGCATCGGAATTAAGTACAAAAGGCACAATGCCGACTTAGGTACAAGAAGTCTGACTCTTCTTACTGTTTATGTTTTGAACCAATCCTGTTACACTAGTTATAGATTCCGATGCTTCACTTCAGTTTTACTGTATCCCTCTGACCTCCTTATAGATGATGAAACACAGAAATTGCATCGGAATTAAGTACAAAAGGCACAATGCCGACTTAGGTACAAGAAGTCTGACTCTTCTTACTGTTTATGTTTTGAACCATTCCTGTTACACTAGTTATAGATTCCGATGCTTCACTTCAGTTTTAATGTATCCCTCTGACCTTCTTATTGACGATGAAACACGTAAATTGCATCGGAATTAAATACAAAAGGCACAATGCCGACTTAAGTACAAGAAAACTGACTCTTCTTACTATCTATGTTTTGAACCATTCCTGTGACACTAGTTACAGATTCCGATGTTTCACTTCATGTTTACTGTGTCCCTCTGACCTTCTTATTGACGATGAAACACAGAAATTGCATCGGAATTAAATACAAAAGGCACAATGCCGACTCAAGTACAAGAAGACTGGCACTTCTTACTCTCTATGTATTGAACCATTTCTGTAACACTAGTTATAGATTCGATGCTTCACTTCGGGTTTACTGTATCCCTCTCACCTTCTTATAGACGAGGAAACACAGATATTGCATCGGAATTAAAGACAAAAGGCACAATGCCGACTTAAGTACAAGAAACTAACTCTTCTTACTGTGTATGTTTTGAACCATTCTGTGACACTAGTGATAGATTCCGATGCTTCACTTCAGTTTTACTGTATCCCTCTGACCGTCTTATTGACGATGAAACACAGAAATTGCATCGGAATTAAATACAAAAGGCACAATGCCGACTCAGGTGCAAGTGGTCTGGCTCTTCTTACTGTCTATGTTTTGAACCTTTCCTGTAATACCGGTCTTAGATTCCGATGCTTCACTTCAGGTTTACATACAGTAAACCTTGGACCTTCTTATTGACGACGAACACAGAAATTGCATCGGAATTAAATAGAAAATGCACATTGCCGACTTCAGTACAAGATAACTTCCTCTTTTTCCTGTCTATGTTTTGAACCATTCCTGTGACACTAGTTATAGATTCCGATGCTTCACTTCAGGTTTACTGTATCTAGCTGACCTTATTATTGACGATAAATCACAGAAATTGCAACAGAATTAAATACAATAGGCACAATGCCGACCTAAGTACAAGAAGACTGAATACCCTTACTGTCTATGTTTGAATCATTCCTGTGACACTAGTTATAGATTCCGAAGCATCACTTCAGGTTTACTGTATCATTCTGACCATCGTATTGACGACGAAACACAGGAAATGCATCGGAACTATATACAAAAGGCACAATGCCGACTTAAGTTCTAGAAGACTGACTCTTCTTACTGTCTATGTTTTGAACCATTCCCGTAACACTAGTTATAGATTCAGATGCTTCACTTCAGGTTTACTGTATCCCTCTGACCGTCGTATTGACGATGAAACATAGAGATTGCATCGGAATTAAATACAAAAGTCACAATGCCGATTCAAGTACAAGAAGACTGGGTATACTTCCTGTCTATGTTTTGAACCATTCCTGTGACACTAGATATAGATTCCGATGCTTTACTTCGGGTTTACTGTATCCCTCTGTCCTCCTTATTGACGATGAAATACAGAAATTGCATCGGAATTAAATACAAAAGACACAATGCCGACTTAAGTCCAAGATAACTGACTCTTCTTACTGTCTATGATTTGAACCATTCGTATGACAGTAGTGATAGATTCCGATGCTTCACTTCAGGTTTACTGTATCCCTCTGACCTTCTTATTGACGATGAAACACGTAAATTGCATCGGAATTAAATACAAAAGGCACAATGCCCACTTAAATACAAGAAGACTGACTTTTCTTACTGTCTATGTTTAAACCATTCCTCTGACACTAGTTGTTGATTCCGATGCTTCACTTCAGGTTTACTGTATCCCTCTGACCTTCATATTGTCGATGAAACACAGAAATTGCATCGGAATTCAATACAAAAGGCTAAATGCCAACTCAAGTACAAGAGGACTGGCTCTTCTTACTGTCTATGTTTTGAACCATTTATGTGACAGTAGTTATGGATTCCGATGCTTCACTTCAGGTTTACTGTATCCCTTTGACCTACTTATTGAAGAAGAAACACAGATATTGCATCGGAATTAAATACAAAAGGCACAATGCCGACTTAAGTACAAGAACACCGACTCTTCTTACTGGCTATGATTGAACCATTCCTGTGACACTATTTATAGATTCCGATGCTCCACTTCGGGTTTTACTGTATGCCTCTGACCTCCGTATAGACGATGAAACACAGAAATTGCATTGCAATTAAATACAAAAGGCACAATGCCGACTTAAGTACAAGATAACTGACTCTTCTTACTGTCTATGTTTTGAACCCATTCCTGTGACACTAGTGATAGATACCGATGCTTCACTTCAGGTTCACTGTATCCCTCTGACCATCCTATTGACGATGAAACACAGAAATTGCATCGGAATTAAATACAAAAGGCACAATGCAGACTCAAGTTTATGGAGACTGGCCTCTTCTAACTGTCTATGTTTTGAACCTTTCCTGTGAGACTGGTTTTTAGATTCCGATGCTTCACTTCAGGTTTACTGTACCCTTTGGACCTTCTTAATGACGCAGAAACGCAGAAATTGCATCGGAATTACATACAAAAGGCACAATGCCTACTTAAGTACAGGAAAACTGACTCTTCTTACTGTCTATGTTTTGAACCATTCCTGTGACACTAGTTATAGATTCCGATGCTTCACTTCAGGTTTACTGAATCCCTGTGACCCTCTTATTATCGATGAAACACAGACATTGCATCGGAAATAAATACAAAAGGCACAACGCCGACTTAAGTTCAAGGAAACTGACCCTTCTTACTGTCTATGTTTTGAACCATTCCTGTGACACTAGTTATAGATTCTGATGCTTCACTTCAGGTATACTGTATCCCTCTGACCTTCTTATTGACGATGAAGCACGTAAATTGCATTGGAATTAAATACAAAAGGCACAATGCCCACTTAAGTACAAGAAGACTGACTTTTCATACTGTCTATATTTTGAACCATTCCTGTGACATTAGTTATTGATTCCGATGCTTCACTTCAGGTTTACTGTATCCCTCTGACTTCACATTGACGATGAAACACAGAAATTGCATCGGAATTAAACACAAAAGGCACAATGCCGACTCAAGTACAAGAAGACTGACTTTTCTTACTGTCTATATTTTGAACCATTCCTGTGACACCAGTTATAGATTCCGATGCTTCACTTCAGGTTTACTGTATCCCTCTGACCGTCGTATTGATGATGAAAGACAGAAATTGCATCGGAATTAAATACAAGAGGCACAATGCCGACTCAAGTACAAGAAGACTGGCTCTTCTTACTGTCTATGTTTGAACCTTTCCTGTGAGCCCGGTTTTAGATTCCGATGCTTCACTTCAGGTTTACTGTATCCTCTGACCTTCGTATTGACGATGAAACACAGAAATTGTATCGGAATTAAATACAAAAGGCACAATGCCGACTCAAATACAAGAAGACAGGCTGTTCTTCCTGTCTATGTTTTGAACCATTCCTGTGACACTAGTGATGGATTCCGATGCTTCACTTCTGGTTTACTGTATCCAGTTGACCTTCTTATTGACGATTAAACACAGAAATTGCATCGGAATTAGGTACAAAAGGCACAATGCCGACTTAAGTACAAGAAGTCTGACTCTTCTTACTGTCTATGTTTTGAACCATTCCTGTTACACTAGTTATAGATTCCGATGCTTCACTTCAGTTTTACTGTATACCTCTGACCTCCTTATAGACGATGAAACATAGAAATTGCATCGGAATTAAATACAAGTGGCACAATGCCGACTTAAGTACAAGAAGACTGGCTCTTCTTACTGTCTATGTATTGAACCATTTCAGTGACACTAGTTATAGATTCCAATGCTTCACTTCAGGTTTACTGTATCCCTCTGTCCTTCATATTGACGAGGAAACACAGATATTGCTTCGGAATTAAATACAAAAGGCACAATGCCGACTTAAGTACAAGAACACTGACTCTTCTTACTGGCTATGTTTGAACCATTCCTGCGACACTACTTATAGCTTCCGATGTTTCACTTCGGGTTTTACTGTATGCCTCTGACCTCCGTATAGACGATGAAACACAGAAATTGCATCGCAATTAAATACAAAGGGCACAATGCCGACTTAAGTACAAGATAACTGGATCTTCTTACTGTCTATGTTTTGAACCATTCCTGTGACACTAGTGATAGATTCCGATGCTTCACTTCAGGTTCACTGTATCCCTCTGACCTTCTTATTGACGATGAAACACAGAAATTGCATCGGAAATAAATACAAAAGGCACAATGCCAACTCAAGTACAAGAAGACTGGCTCTTCTTACTGTCTATGTTTGAACCATTTATGTGACAGTAGTTATAGATTCCGATGCTTCACTTCGGGTTTACTGTATCCCTCAGACCTTCTTATTGACGATAAAACACAGAAATTGCATCGGAATTAAATACAAAAAGCCCAATGCCGACTTAAGTACAAGAAAACTGACTCTTCTTACTGTTTATGTTTTGAACCATTCCTGTGACACTAGTTATTGTTTCCGATGCTTCACTTCAGGTTTACTGTATCCCTCGGACCTACTTATTGACGCCGAAACACAGAAATTGCATCGGAATTAAGTAGAATAGGCACAATGCCGACTTAAGTACAAGAAAACTGACACTTCTTACTCTCTATGTTTTGAACCATTCCGTTGACACTAGTTATAGGTTCTGATGCTTCACTTCAGGTTTACTGTATCCCTCTGACCTTCATATTGACGATGAAACACAGAAATTGCATCGGAAATAAATACAAAAGGCACAATGCCGACTTAAGTACAAGGAAACTGACTCTTCTTACTGTCTATGTTTTGAACCATTCCTGTAACACTAGTTATAGATTCCGATGCTTCACTTCAGGTTTACTGTATCCCTCTGACCTTCTCATTGACGATGAAACACGTAAATTGCATCGGAATTAAGTACAAAAGGCACAATGCCGACTTATGTACAAGAAGACTGACTCATCTTACTTTCTATGTATTGAGCCATTCCTGTGACACTAGTTATAGATTCCGATGTTTCACTTCAGGTTTTCTGTGTCCCTCTGACCTTCTTATTGACGATGAAACACAGAAATTGCATCGGAATTAAATACAAAAGGCACAATGCCGACTCAAGTACAAGAAGACTGGCTCTTCTTACTGTCTATGTATTGAACCATTTCAGTGACACTAGTTATAGATTCCGATGCTTCACTTCAGGTTTACTGTATCCCTCTGTCCTTCTTATTGACGACGAAACACAGATATTGCATCGGAATTAAATACAAAAGGCACAATGCCGACTTAAGTACAAGAACACTGACTCTTCTTACTGACTATGTTTGAACCATTCCTGTGACTCTAGTTATAGATTCCGATGCTTCACTTTGGGATTTACTGTATGCCTCTGACCTCCGTATAGACGATGAAACACAGAAATTGCATCGCAATTAAATACAAAAGGCACAATGCCGACTTAAGTACAAGATAACTGACTCTTCTTACTGTCTATGTTTTGAACCGTTCCTGTGACACTAGTGATAGATTCCGATGCTTCACTTCAGGTTTACTGTATACCTCTGACCCTCTTATTGGCGATGAAACACAGAAATTGCATCGGAATTAAATACAAAAGGCACAATGCCGACCCAAGTACAAGAAGACGGGCTCTTCTTAATGCCTATGTTTTGAACCACTTCTGTGACACTAGTTATAGGTTCCGATGCTTCACTTCAGGTTCACAGTATCCCTCTGACCTTCTAATTGACGAGGAAACGCAGATGTAGAGGCGCAATTAAATACAAAAGGCACAATGCCGACTTAAGTACAAGAAGACTGACCCTTCTTACTTGCTATGTTTGAACCATTCCTGTGACACTAGTTATAGATTCCGATGCTTCACTTCGGGTTTGCTGTATGCCTCTGACCTTCGTATAGACGATGAAACACAGAAATTGGATCGCAATTAAATACAAAAGGCACAATGCCGACTTAAGTACAAAGATAACTGACTCTTCTTACTGTCTATGCTTTGAACCATTCCTGTGACACTAGTGATGGATTCCGCTGCTTCACTTCAGGTTCACTGTATCCCTCTGACCTTTTAATTGACGATGAAAAACAGAAATTGCATCTGAATTAAATACAAATGGCACAATGCCGACTCAAGTTTAAGAAGACTGTCTCGTCTTACTGTCTATGTTTTGAACCAATCCTGTGACACTAGTTATGGATTCCGATGCTTCACTTCTGGTTTACTGTATCCAGTTGACCTTCTTATTGACGATGAAACACAGAAATTGCATCGGAATTAAGTACAAAAGGCACAATGCCGACTTAAGTACAAGAAGTCTGACTCTTCTTACTGTCTATGTTTTGAACCTATCCTGTTACACTAGTTATAGATTCCGATGCTTCACTTCAGTTTTACTGTATCCCTCTGACCTCCTTATAGACGATGAAACACAGAAATTGCATCGGAATTAAATACAAATGCAAAATGCCGACTTAAGTACAAGAAAACTGACTCTTCTTGTTGTCTATGTTTTGAACCATTCCTGTGACACTAGTGATAGATTCCGATGCTTCACTTCAGGTTCACTGTATCCCTCTGACCTTCTTATTGACGATGAAACACAGAAATTGCATCGGAAATAAATACAAAAGGCACAATGCCAACTCAAGTACAAGAAGACTGGCTCTTCTTACTGTCTATGTTTTGAACCATTTATGTGACAGTAGTTATAGATTCCGATGCTTCACTTCGGGTTTACTGTATCCCTCAGACCTTCTTATTGACGATAAAACACAGAAATTGCATCGGAATTAAATACAAAAAGCCCAATGCCGACGTAAGTACAAGAAAACTGACTCTTCTTACTGTTTATGTTTTGAACCATTCCTGTGACACTAGTTATTGTTTCCGATGCTTCACTTCAGGTTTACTGTATCCCTCGGCCTACTTATTGACGCCGAAACACAGAAATTGCATCGGAATTAAGTAGAATAGGCACAATGCGACTTAAGTACAAGAAAACTGACACTTCTTACTCTCTATGTTTTGAACCATTCCGTTGACACTAGTTATAGGTTCTGATGCTTCACTTCAGGTTTACTGTATCCCTCTGACCTTCATATTGACGATGAAACACAGAAATTGCATCGGAAATAAATACAAAAGGCACAATGCCGACTTAAGTACAAGGAAACTGACTCTTCTTACTGTCTATGTTTTGAACCATTCCTGTAACACTAGTTATAGATTCCGATGCTTCACTTCAGGTTTACTGTATCCCTCTGACCTTCTCATTGACGATGAAACACGGTAAATTGCATCGGAATTAAGTACAAAGGTACAATGCCGACTTATGTACAAGAAGACTGACTC